>NC_043969.1:9494123-9794123 GCF_902148855.1 Sphaeramia orbicularis | reverse complement strand
ATTATGACTCCATCCTGTATAAATGGCCTACATTAGCTTCACACAGAGAAGCGTAGTGTAGCAACAAAAAAAGAAAAAGAAAAGCTATAAGCAACTCGTTACTATTATTATTATTATTATTATTATTATTATTATTATTATTATTATTATTATTATTATTACAGCCTTTTGAATGAATGGATGAATGGGCCGGAGGGAGCATGTTGGGGATCAGAAGGGGATTTAATAGCAGAACAACGCAGTCTTTGTGCTGTGTTTAATCCGGCCTGTACCCCCTTCTCCACCTCTGTGGTGCTCTCTCTCTGCCTCCACACTCTGGCAGAATCGCCCAATTATTTCAGGAGGCCAATTCTGAAAATGGTTCATCACAATCAAATGTTTCTCAAGCTTCATGTAGGTTTGTGAAGGGCTCTGTCAAACCACAAAACAGGGAGGGTGTTTACTTTAGGCCTTTTGTAACTGTATGAGGTAAACTTGTATCTCAAGAACGTTTCATGTTTTTCTATATTTATTTTGTATAAGTTCGTTCTTTAAAGCATCATTATTCATGGTTGTTTATGCCTGTTTCTCTCCGTTCCCACTTTTTCATATTTTACTTTGTGTTTTAGGAAAATAGTTCACAAAGATGAAAAACTCCACCAAATAAGACGCTCTCTGATAAAAGCTAAATATGCCACATCAAAAAGTTATTAAACTTTAAGAGTTCATAACCTGGTATATATGTGATCACTTGAAGTCTAGCATATTATATAGGGTGTGTGTGTATGTATGTGTCGGAGAGAGAAGGAGAGAGAGAGAGAGAGAGAGAGAGAGAGAGAGAGAGGGAGGGAGGGCTCTGGGTGTCTACTTGGTAAGAAGTTACTTCTAATTAGCCAACCTCTTCGTTCTCGGCTCACTTGTCCATTCTGCAGATCCACATCCTCTCCTCAGGGACCAGAGTTTGCCAGGGGGCCCGAAACCTTTCAGCACATACCGATCCGTCGCTTTAAACTTTTTGGAACTGCAGTGTTTGCTTATTTGTTCCTTTTTTTTTTTTTTACTCGTTTACCTGTTGAATTCTGTGCGTAACGCAATTACGCACGGCTTGGATGGAGAACTGCGTCGTGCCACAGGTGTAATTTATTCAGCTTTGATTATATTCCCATTGGGATATTAGCTCATTCGACTGTTGTTTACGATCTTATACTAGATAAGACATAAATATACACACAGTCTCCTCAGTTGTGGTTTTACGTTTGAGGATCGAACAAGCGTAAAGGCGCATCGCCGTCTCTTGTGCAACCTAAATCACAGGGGCCTGGCTCAGCGGCACTGAGTCAAACCATCATAGAAGGAAAGAGACGGCAAGAAGAAATCAAAAACAACAACTAAGTGGAAAACAACCCAGGGTGAAAGAAAAATATAGGGAGGGTGTGACAGGAAAAACCATAAAGTGGGAAAGAGAGAGAGAGAGAAAAGAGAGAGAGAGAGACACCCCCTGGAGACTAGCTAGGAGACCCGGCCCCCGGTCAGAGAGAAGGAGAGAGAGAGTGAGGGAGTGAGGGAGTGTTTTAAAGCAGGCAGGAGGCATGATGTCCTACATTAAGCAACCCCATTACGCCGTGAACGGGTTAACGCTGTCCGGCCCGGGCATGGATCTGCTCCACAGCGCAGCCGTTGGATATCCAAGTAAGTAAAAATCATAAGTTACCTCATATTTTCCTCCAATTTCAACTCCTTGTGTATTTTTTCTTGCAAATAAAAATATTGCTGATGGAAGGATAGCCTACTTTGCATAAAATGGCCAGTGCAGTGGGAAAACACATCTAGATCTTCCTTTTAAATTTAGTCGTGAAGTTATGCTTTGCGTCTGATTCTTCAGCATCAGAGCATGTGTTCACTTGACCTATAAGTTCAGCGGATTATAGAGTCATAAAACAATAAAAAATGTGTGTGAATGGAAATGCAGCCTGTTCTCACACAGACTTAGCATCCAAACAGAGTCCAATCTGTTACTCTTATCATTATAGACTAACCTATTTACGCAGGATGCTTATTGTATTTTATTTGGATGCCGTGGTCTTTGATGAATGGACACTTCTTAGGTTGTTTGGGTGGCTCAGTCAGCATCTGTCATCTGTAAGAAGAAAGTGATTTTAGAAGTGTTGGACTATGGCACCCCTGAACGTGAGGTGTAGTCTAAAGCTTGGCCTTCTTGGCGCAGATTCACTTTTGCATGAACGAGTTTGTTTTTGTTTTTTAAATGTGGATGATATAACACACGCGGGTTTTCTTTTCATTCCTATATTTTGATTTGAATAAAATCAACACAGCCTCATATGTAAAACCCGACATAATCACATCAGTTTTTTCGATCTGTCATAAAAATATGACAGATTCACGACGTCTGAGTCAAGGGCACTATGTTTTCATCTGGTGTGATATAGACATTTAGAATTAATCGAATAAATATATTTTATTGTATATAAAATGTGATGAACCCCGGATTTAAGACGATTCTTTTTATTTTGTGCTGCAAATTTAAAAACGGCTATAATATTTACAGGATCTAAACGCAACAAACGACATTCCCACCTGTAAATTCTATTCATAATTTAGATGCAAATCTAGTGCTTTTTCGAGTCAATATCAAATAACAATAACAATAACAATTTATTTGTTTTAATAGCCTCTACATTTTCAGGCCCCTAACATCTATTGAAGCATTATTTTCGACTAGAATTTGTCAGTTATACTGATTTAACTATTACTACTACCTCTTATGTAACAATAAAAATAATGATGATAAAATGTTCTTTCCAGGCACCCCGCGTAAACAGCGCCGAGAGCGCACTACTTTTACGCGCGCACAGCTGGACATCCTGGAGGCTCTGTTTGCCAAAACCCGATACCCAGACATCTTCATGAGGGAGGAGGTGGCCCTTAAGATCAACCTGCCCGAGTCTCGAGTCCAGGTAACAAACCAAAGCATACAGTCCCAGTCCCGTAAAGAGTAATTTTATTATAAAAATGTGTTACATATGCGAACATAAGAAGACGTTTGTGTGCGTGTGCGTGTGCGTGTGTGTGTGTGTCTGTGTGTGTGTGTGTGTGTGTGTGTGTGTGTATGTGTGAGAGAGAGAGAGAGAGAGAAAGAAAGAATACCTAAGATTGACAAAATTTTGAAAAATGACAAACGTAACAGATTTCTTTCACCTTTACCTTTTTGTTCACTTACTGATCGTCTGTTGAATTTACAATAAAGTTCTGAATTCATGAAACTCTTTCTGACGCACCTGTCATCCCTCAGGTCTGGTTCAAGAACCGTCGTGCCAAATGCCGCCAGCAGCAGCAGCAGAGCACAGGCCAGTCCAAACCACGGCCCCCAAAGAAGAAGTCATCTCCTGCTCGAGAGGCTAATACTGAGGCCAGTGCCAACCCCACCAATGGACCCTACAGCCCCCCACCGCCTCCTCCAGGCACTGCCATTACTCCCAGTTCCAGCTCTGCTAGTGCTACAGTGTCCATCTGGAGCCCAGCCTCCATCTCTCCACTGCCAGACCCCCTCTCAGCCTCCACCACCCCCTGCATGCAGCGTACCACTACCTACCCTATGACCTACACCCAGGCCCCAGCCTACAGCCAGAGCTATGCTGGTTCCTCCTCCTACTTCACTGGCCTGGACTGTAGCTCCTACCTGTCCCCCATGCACCCACAGCTGTCAGGCACTGGAGGAGCCCTCAGTCCCATCACAGCCTCCTCAATGGGTGGGCCCCTCAGCCAGTCCCCTGCCTCGCTCTCCTCCCAGGGATACACAGCGGCCTCACTGGGCTTTGGAGCCGTCGATTGTCTAGACTACAAGGACCAAGCTGCCTGGAAGCTCAATTTCAATGCCACTGACTGTCTGGACTACAAAGACCAGAACTCCTGGAAGTTCCAGGTCTTGTAAATAACAAGAAATGTTAGGAGGGGAGGGAAGGGGCTATAGGGGAAGAAATGAGGAATCAAACAAAATAGAAATGAGGTGAATAACCCTAGATTACCATTAGTGTGATCAGACAGAGGAAGAGAACTTGGGACTCAGCAATCACATAATTGTTGAACTAAAACTAATTACTAAGATGTCATAGTTCATGCTGTTTAGAAAACAAAAAGGATTGAAATGGTGTAGCAAATGTTTCTACTGACCCTTAGCTTGATGATTGTGACTGTATCTGGCAATGAACAAGCTTTCAATCAAGGAAGACAATAAGGATCCAAAAGGAAAACCTTCTGGTTCCAACTCAGTGACTTAAAAAGTGACTTAAAATACATTTAAAAACACTGGTAAAAACAAAAAAAAAAACAAAAAAAAAAAAAAAGGACAGCATGCAAGCAAAAAGGACAGATAACACATGGTGAATGCTCCATTTTCTTTCAAGCTCAATTATAAAACATTTCCTTATTTGTTTTAATTGAAAGAACCATATTCAGTAAATGTTTTGTTGTCCTTTATTAGGGCCTAATTTGGTATCACACTTGTCTGTGTAACTATCACAGACAGCTGTGAAATTGATCATTTTATAGTCAATAGCCCAAGTTTTTGTTTCATTTCTCCCTTCCAGACTTTGTCTTGTATTTACTGTGATGTTTCATTTCTGAAGCTGCTTTTCATCAGTGAACTGTCTCAAGCTGATGATCCCCAGTAGCCTTGTCTTGTACCATACTGACCCCCCTGCAGGCTGTGTGAGATAACATTAGAGATGGTAGTTAGTCACAGAGGAGACTGCAGTATAAACCTGTTGCCTTTGAGCATGGTTGTAATCATTAGCAGAACAACTCACATATTGTTAGTTTAATAGGATCACTTCCACACAATTTGGGTAACAATGCTCACATTGTAGCAACTGTCAGATGGCCCAGTATGTTTTCTCCCACAGAATCTCACTGTGCTCACATAAGGTTAGCGGTTGACTGATTGTTGAAGCAGTTTTTTATTACTCTATAAATGAGGGTTTTTTTTGTTTTTTTTTTCTTTTTTGATTGGTAAACTGCTCCATTGAGGTATTTGTTTGAAGAAAAGACTGCACCAGAGAAAGGGAAGGGACTGGGCCGCCTCGCTGCCCCCCTTTGCACAGACAGTTGGGTGCCTCTCTGTACTCCAACCTGTAAAGATGTGATGGGTACCAATATATGTGTTTTATGTCTTGTTTGATTTTTTTTTTGTATTAGACTTAAACAATATTATGTTTCTTTGAAAATTTGTGAATTCGTTTAAGTAAAAACTGTGGTAATTTGTTCTGAAGTTGATATTATTATCAGTATTATTACTATTATCATTAATATTATGTCTTCAGATGACATGGATGTCATACTTTTTGTTGTTCTTTTGTAAATATTAAAACTTGAAAATACAATCATGTCTGGTATCAGCAGTGTTGTTACGCAGGCACTACATCCAACAGAATCTGTCTCTTTTTATTAATTTCTAGAAAACTGCCAACTTTTTGTTTGTCTGTTTATATTTTTCTGGTTTCTGCTTCTTTTTTTTCAAACTCAGGGGTTCATCCGATAAAAGTAGCAGTAGGATACAATGCTGTTCATGCTTCTTAATCAATTACTGTACTTTTATCTTTTGCATATCACCTATCTTTATTGCTTATTTTTCTGACATCTCATTTTGTATATTCTTTGTCTCCTGTGTTTGACCAGTCTCATCATGACCATGCTAGTTAGTGATGATGTTTCTGAGACATTAAATGGCTCAATTAAAACCCACTGGATTTGAGTTTTTATGACTTAATGACCTTCATGGTATAAAGATACTGGTTTAGAGCATCACAGATGAGTAAAATATCTTTGTCACCTTTACAATAGGAGGTAGAGATGTTGGACATCCAGAAAAGGGAGATGGGAAGTTTTTTTTGGAGCATTCCACTAATCCATACAAGAGGTTGAGTGGGTATAAGGCAGAGTAAAGAGGGAGCAGGGCACAGAGCACACAAAACAGATTAGAACTGGCCATAATACTGAGTCCCAGCGCTCCACCAGCCCCAAACTGAAGTACGAGGGATGGGCAGATTATTCTGTATTACTGAATGTTGCTGTGTATTATTGCCACAGACAGGCCAGAGGGTCGGCTCCACAGGCTTTGGTCCCATTTTGTTACTAGTTGTAAAACAGGACTGTTGTTTTGTTTATGACATGTGTTAAATAAGATGGAACTCATGGGGCAACGTCTCTGAGGGAAAAACTGCAAAAAGACAAGGGACTAAAGTCAAGTCAAGACCTCTTTTTTCAAATGCAATGGACTGTACCTATTTATTCATCAAACACAGACACAGTAATGATATATTAATAAGACAGTGCACCAAATATGTAACTACTGATAGGTTCATGTTTTTTGTTTTTTTTTTTGTTTTTTAAATATGCATTTAACAAGTTTTATTACCTTACAACCCGCCCCTCTTGAATTAGTATATTACTATGATATTTTCATATTTCAAAATACATTAAATTGGCAACATAAACACCAGCAAGAGTGTACAGCCATACTAAAGAAACATTATGCTTAGTTCTGCTTATGTAAAATCAGGAAATGAATATCCTTTTGTGAGAAATATTAGGTGCCTTTATTAAAAGTTGTTACTGAGCCAATATGCAAGTGCCCTTTACAACCTCCTGTATACTGCAGGCAGTGAAATACAACTTAGATTGTGCAATCTTAATCAGATGGACAATCACCAGAATCATTAGGTTGGCTGTTGCTCATAACACCTTGGCTGACCGATGCCAGTGAGACTAGGATTTAGCAGGAGAACACAGAGCTGGTCTGAGGCTCACAGTGACACAGCACAACACTGGCCCAGCTAAACAGCTTATTAAAAGTACAGAGTGCAATGGACTATGCACAGTAACTGATTTAGCATTTAAGGGGTTCACACCTAGGATGTTTACTAATATTTATTTATGATTTTTACAATTTAGATAGATAGATAAATAGATAGATAGATAGATAGATAGATAGATAGATAGATAGATAGATAGATAGATAGATAGATAGATAGATAGATAGATAGATAGATAGATAGATAGATAGATAGAGAGAGAGAGAGAGAGAGAGAGAGAGAGAGAGAGAGAACCCCTCCTGTGCTCTGCAGTCACTGTGGTCCTGTAATCCTCCAGCAGCAGCATATGGACTCTGAAGCACAGCAGCAGAGACACAGATACACTCAGGACTTAGAAATATGATTCATTTCTTTCCTCTCTCTAATCCCCAACAAACAAGCTGGTGGCCGGCCTGCTCTGGAGGTACACTGTAATCATGCTACAGGCTGCCAGGGCTGACCAGCCCCTCCATCATCCCTCCCTCCATCCTTCCTCCCTCCTGCCTGCCTGCAGTCCAATTTCCTCTTAATCGATTCCTAATCCCAATGCCGCCAAGCATGCATGCGCCAAGCACACGCCCAGACGCACATATGTACAGGCAGTCATCCTCAAACACACATATGTGCATATAGTCCAACAAATGACCACTGACATTTTATACCAACATATGAAGTTAGACAGACATTTGGGAAACTTGGTTTTGTTTGGGTGTGAATAAATGAAATAAACAAATGATGAAACAGATTTTCACAGAGATAAACTGGGGTCACATTAAAATAGAGCAGGGACATTTTGGACTGTTCTATGGGAATGAAACGATGTGATTTCCAATCTGGTAAGAAGTCAAATTTGTTGATTCATAAAACTTAAAAACCTGAACAAGAGTCACCACTGGTCTCTGCCCACAAACTAAACTGTAAATTGTGGTTTCATGCAATTGCATTACAAATCTATCAATCTTGTTTTTAATCTATGGTTGGTCTTGAGTGAAAATTATGAGAACATGCACCCTTTCCATGAATATAAACACAGAGTAATTAATTGTGTGTATAGGAATATGCATGTTTGCAGTAGGACTTTCAGTATTGCTATTTAAAAATAAACATTAATTGACTCTTACTCACTGAAATAACACTTCTACTGCAGTAATCAGTGTGAACAGTATAGGATCTTTATCCACATCTGCCTTCATCAAATAATGAAAGTATCAGGGCATGGCACTAACCTATCAAACTGACAGTTGATGAATGACAGAATTTTGATCAGTCATTAAGTAAGATGTGTAATCATGTGATAATGCGTCCAAAGCACACAGAACAGCAGTGTAAGTAGGTGTGAGTGATCTGCAGCTAGTTGTGGTAACAGGATCAGTGTTACAGTATGAATGGATCAACCAGCCTCTGTCAACCTCAGCATAGACTTCTGCTAAGGGCTTTACTGCAGATTACAACTTAACACCTAGTTAATATCACTAATAGTAAAAGTCAGAGTTTAGAGCCACAGATTAATGATATGTTGGACTAAAACAGTTGTCTGGATTATGGGAGTATTTGGGTTTACGGCGCCAGATCACAAATGTGATCAGAAACTAAATTTGGTTCACACATCTGAGGTTAAAGAGATCACGTGTCATCAGTATTGTACTTTTTATTTGTCTTTCCTGTGTTATAAGTGCAACTCTGTCCCGTTTAATGTTTACATTTTTCATTTTTGTTGAGTATGGAATGTCTTATCAGCATCACACTGCTGTAGTTTTAAGATCTTTCATCAGTCACAGTGAGCTGCATGATTCACATTTAAGACATCATTGTGTATTTTGGTGAAAATAAACACATCAACAAAACTTTTTCAGTTTTCTTAAATTTGACCGCAGATGTCAGATTTTTTGATGGAAGTCACAGATCTTTTTTCTGCTTGTCCACCTGGTTTTTCACCGTTGTCTCAGATGCTCACTTCCTTCTACATCCTCTTCCTTCATGCCATCTCTTCCTCTGTGCCCCCTTCACTCCTTACATCTCCTTGCAGTTTGTTATTCTTGCTGATCTAATTTAGAGTATGTCCCAAATCCTCTTAGTGTCCTGCTCCCTCAGCGCAACACTAAGTGAATTAGACAGGATTACAGTCTCCCTCTTCTTCCTCCTCTTTCTCGTCCACCTCTTCCTCCTCCTCTTCTTCTTTGTGCTGTCACTCTTTCCTCATCTTCCCTCGTCCCCCATCTCTCCACTTTTATGTCCACCCTTCTCTGGATATTTTTCTTTTTTATCGATGGGATTAAACTCTTCTCTCTCTCCAGATGACAAATTGGTTCCAGTGTTTGCCTGTGACAGATGCTCTCGCAGACCCTGTGCATCATGGGATGTAGAGTATCGTTAATTAAACTTTGACCTCTTTGCGAACAAAAATAGAAAGAAACACTCACATAACACAGATGAAGTCCATCAGACATCAACATGCACAACAAGGAAGATAGTACTTCCAAACAAAGGCAACAGGGGACACATATCAACATATCCTAACTTTTATTCATGCTTATACTCATCCTTTCCTCCTTATTTTCTTTTGTAACTCACTCGCTATGAAGAAACCTGTTTGGCCTTCATTGTTAGTTGGTTGTGACCTCAGTTGACAGCAGGCTGGAGGAACCCCAGGTCCAGCCAGGTCACCCACTGACTGTGGCATCGTCTAATCTGTAGACTCTGGCTCTCACAGGATTCTGGGCTTCACCCGGTTTCTCCTCTGCCAAAACAGGAAGCTCAATTTGAGATCCTGGTGTTTGCGACAGGACAAATGTGGTGATGATCTGTAACTCAAATGAGATCTTTTTTTTTTTAAATGTTCCAATGAAAACAACATAAACTCATCAGACGCAACTCTCTGAGTGCAAGACATTACAGTGGTGCATGATGGGACTAAATGAAAAAGTTTAGAAATACACATAAGAGCTCCGTTACCTCACCAGGTAGAATGTGTATCAGACTTAATCCTAAAGTTTAAATCTGGCCCAGGTCTGAATCTGGTCTGGACCCTCCTTTGGAAATATCATCTCCACTCCCTCCTCTGCCTCTCCTGACTCTGTCTACAATAAAAATAAAGCAAACATGCAAGGTAACTTTTAAGTCATACACATTTAGAAGAATGATGATGATCATATGCTGGATGCATAAAATTAGAAGAAGAAGAAGAAGAAGAAGAAGAAGAAGAAGAAGAAGAAGAAGAAGAAGAAGAAGAAGAAGAAGAAGAAGAAGAATGTCTTCATTACTATTGAATGTTGGAATGAAATTTCAAGTCTCATTAAAACAGGAACTGAATCTCACTCAAACACAAACTGAAAAAACCCCCACATTGGCACCCATAAAAGTCAAGGCAAAATAAGATTAAAAAAAAAAAAAAAAGCTTAATTATGCTTTGTGTAAAATTATAAAATAACTTAGCTTGTGCTCTGAAAAAAGATAAGTTAAAATAAACCCTTGTAAAGTGTGTATGCTGCCAGGCTGAAAAATTTTAATAATTGTAATGATGTCACAGAGGGATGAAATTCTAACATTTATTCTGACATTTATCCGTTTTCTGCCAGAATATTGGATAATTTACATTTAAGGACCTTAAGAGTAAAATAAAAGTAATTATTTGATGATTGTCAATGTGGTTATGAGGTTATAAGAAGGTTATAAGACAACAAGATACTATGTACAAATGTACAATAAATGGAATGGAAAATGGAAATTAAAAGTGAAAGCTGTAATAATATAATTTTCTTTGATCTGTATTCATTATAGACAGTATAAACACAGCACATTTTATGTTTAGCTGTACATTCCTCACATTGAGGCTGCAACAATTTCAAGAAAAAGTTGCAATAAGAGCAATTTAGAGCAAATGAGTTAAAATAATGAAATAACAAATGTGATTTGAAACATGGGGATTGCAACCATGTTTTCCGCTGGCTTCCCCTCCCATTAGGATACAGGGAGGTTAATTCTCCTGTTCCGAAACAAGCTGAACATTGTGATCTCTGATGCCTCACATGACACTGTATAAAAAATTATCAGTTATCAATGGCTGATAAAACCACATGGGTACAAATTAATGTGACAAACATTTGTTAAACACTGTAATAAATAAAGGTTGATAATAATTCAAAGGGTAAGCCAAATAAGCTTTTAGCTTCAGCCTATTCCTTTTTTGGTCACAACACCAAGATCGATGTTTTTTTGGGGGGTATTTTATATTACATTTACTTCTGTTTTGCTATTGCATTGGTGTTACATCGATGAACCTTGAACTGTACTGACTGTTGTTTCACGACCAAAAATAAACAAACAAACAATGTGGAGTTACAGCCACAGATGACAGTTCTGTAGCATTTTCATGTTTTGTCCAGAGCATACAGTGTGTATTTCTTCCAAAAAAGACCCAGAATACTAATTGTTCTGACCACCATCTGAATTTTTCTGAGTGATGGTCCATTTCAGACACCTCCAAACCCAGAAAAGCGAACAACCCTTTCGGACACAGTTAACATAAGGCTGAAGTAACATTTGTACCTAAGTACACTGAATCACTTTCAGACAGTAAATTTTAAATTAAACCTCACATTATTCCCCACTGACAGACATCTAATCTCAATGAGAATAATGAGAACACATTAAAAACACTAATGTAAATGCAAAGGCACAAATGGATTGTTTATCTTTCTAAAACTTGGTGTACGTGTATGTCAAAAATCTTGGTTATCATCTGAAGACCTATGTGAATAATATTGCCCTGTATCAGAAGAGCAATCTTAGCTTGAAGTTGGTGTAAGTGGGGCTGGAATGATCCGTAAGATACGTACAAAAGGGAATTAGATTCTTAGAAAAAAAGATTCTTATTTTGTGCGCACATTATTGCAGACATGCTTTTTCCAGTGATGTAGTTATTTCATGGCAGACCTTGTCATACATGAGCAATATGCATTTGAAATACATGTATGAAAGGATTTTTTTCTCTCAATTTTGATGCCTCAGAAATCAGAAAGTTTTTAGTTCGTTTATACTAAAATTCTTAGTCACCACAATAGTACTACAACATCAGAAACAAATACCGAAATTTGGTAGATTTGTTTTAATGTGGAGACTAACGAATAACAGGGCCACAATTTTTCATTTTATTCAGCAAGCGATAATTTGGCAAATATGCAACTGTAGATTTTCTTATACAGAAGGTTTTTTTTACCTTACAATTCCTGAAAATGTCAAGCTTTAATCATGACTTTTTAAAAAGTAACGACTTATTGAACTTAGTATCTTTTTCTGTATTGCTTGTTTTTACAGTAAAATCATGCCCCAATTTAGCCAGTATTTCAAAAACAATTTCCAGATGCAGTATAAGGATGACATATTTTATAGCTTTTATTAACAATTTTATTTTCTGAAAGTATGACACATACTTGGGTGTGTCTAGTTGTTGTATGTTCATGAGTGTGCATGTGCTTAGTTCTTAGTTCAGGTAATTAAAGATAAGATGTTGTAAAAGTAAATCTTAATGAATGTGAGGTCAGGTCAGTGATATTTGGATGAGTTCTGAAAAGTATTGGAGTATGATTTATCCTGCTGGAAAGGTAAATATATTTTTGTTGTTTCACACTCATGAGAAGGATATTCAAGGGTACAGTTGAAACCTGTAAAGACTCTCTTCACTTAAACATCAGCATAAAAACCACACAGATACTGAGTATTTCCCCCTCTGTTGTTGGGGACAGACAGACAGACGGACGGACGGATGGACAGACAGACAGACAGACAGACAGACAGACAGACAGACAAATATCCAGTGGCCTTTGAGTTATGTCTGAGCTTCTGAACTTTACTCCCATCGCTCCATTACTTTTATGTCCCCTGCTGTTTTCTTTATCTGACTTACTGTGCTGTGAATACATCTTTCATCTCCAGGAAAATGATTTTCCAAATGTGTTCATATGGCCGAGCTCCACTTTGTCAACACACTTTGCTGCATTTAGAGCATCAGACATGACACCATGACACCAGGACCTCTGCATTGTTCAATCCCCCTTTTAGTGTAAACCCCTTGTGTATCTTCATCCCCCTGCTGTGCCTTCCTGTGCTCCTCTTTCTTTGTCTCACTCTCACCCATCTTTTCTCTCATTCTCATCTGAATGCCCCCCCTACACACACACACACACACACACACACACACACACACACACCTAAACACACATACACACACACACACACACACACACACACACAAACAAACACAAACACACATACATACACACACACACACTTCACCCTTACTTTCAGTAATTCCAGCGTTACCTCTCTCTCACTTGCTTGCGTAGCTTGCCCTAATCCATCCCTGACCTCAATCCCGTGATGTAACAGATCATGTGATGTAGGGAGAAAGAGAAAGAGAGAGAGAGAGACAGGAGCAGGGGACGTAAAGTGGGGAAACATGGTCTAATCCTCGATGCTGGAGCCACAGACCAATCACAACCTGATGGGGTGGGAGGTCAGGGGGTGCTTCCATTAAGTTACAAAATATTAGTCAGAGACACACTGACACAAACACAAACATACACTCACACACATGCGTGCACGCACACGTTTTCTGGAAACAACAAGTCAACATGTTTGTTTCATCTCTGTGATTCAGTGACTACGTACGCGTCATGTTCATCAACAACAAACCCATGAACATAAAGTGTTTGTTTGTGACTGAAAGGAAGTTTCACACTCACAAATATTTTCTGTGTGGTTAAATGACAATATACATTACTATTATACAGTTTAGATACTTTTTTTCAACATTTTCAAGACTGTTAAAAGAGGGTACTGATTTTAACCAATGTACACGTCAAGTTCAACTCTGAATAAATGAAACTATGGATTTTACTATTAAAATTTTTGCATCAGAGTAAAATGAACATTTTTTTAAAAAAATTCTAGAAAACTTGTGATAATATTTATCCTGAAAAACAAAAACAAAAAAAAAAACAGCTGATCAAAATAAGAAATATATAGTGTTTTCAGACCTTGAATAATAAAATCACTAAACTAAACTAAATAAATAAATAAAACACCAGTGTTTATGTTTTAACATTCCAAATGATCTCAATCCTTCTCTCTTCTGGTCTTAGAGAAATATTCAACTTTAACTGCTCCTGACCATCTAATGCATGTTTATTTTGAGAAATAATATGCACTATTGCCCATAAAACTGGAATAATTAGTTTTCAGACACACCTTTTATTCCTATTTATATACATCATTAATCCCCTTTGACCAAATGCAATGATTACATAGTGAGACTCAGTTCCATTTTATTTATCAAGAATAAGTTACAGATATTTTATTACAAATATTAATGGCTTACAGTGTACAAGCATGTTTTCATTGTAAAGTGTTCCCCATAATAATTGTGACATATGAATATGATTATATATTGAGAGAGATCATAAAGAAAATAGAGGCAATCAAAACTAGATGGAATTTGACATTTGGTCTTTTCTTTATGACTACATACACCTAGAAAGAAATATGTTTTTCCCTCTGAAAACCTTTTTTTTTTTTTTTTTAAACTCTGTCAGTGTTGAGTGTGATGATATTTGCTCATTTGGTCTGTTTACTTGTGCTGTTTCCAGTGCTGATCTGACATGATGCCAAACCTGTCCATTAGGTGGAGCTCTACAGAGACAACCAGACACAGCAGGAGAGCATGAGGCAGACTCATGGAGTTCCTCCTCTCCCTCCCCACTTTGCTTTTGTCAGCAGTGTGACTAGAGGTGCACATGGCCAGAGAAACATACACAAACACACACACACACACACACACACACACACATACACACAGACACACACAGACACACATGACTGATTCAACTGCTGGCATGCTAAGATCAGAAACAAGAAAGAATTGAAACACATTTAAGTCTTCGTGTTTGGTCAGTTAATAAATGGAGGTTCCATCGTCATCTGCCTATGATGTTTTTTCTCTACCTATTGTTCAGACTAGGACATACATTCAGTGTTGAAGGCTTACTGCTATTTCTCAATAAACTACATAACACCCAGTCAGCAATCTGCTTTTATTAAGCTTTCTTATATATACACACACACACACACACACACACACACACACATATATATATATATATATATATATATATATATATATATATATATATATATATATATATATATATATATTTATTTATTTATTTATTTATTTATTTATTTATTTATATATATATATATATATAATTTTATCTCATTCTTCTACCATTAAGAAAAACATGACTGCATGATAGATCTCCTCTAAATGAAGCTCAAAAGATGCCTCTAATCATAAACCCTGCTACACTCCTTGTTGATAATATTTTGTTCATGTTAATCACTTGGAGAAATTCCCGACACCCTCAACCCCCCACCCTCAGATTCCCCAACACCCCACCCCACCCCACTCACTGTGTCGCTTTGTGCCCTGTACATTACATTAATCCCAGTGCTGCAATTATCTAGTCTGAACCCATTCAACCCTTCAGACTCTTCTCTCTCTTCTCTCCCACCCAAACTTCCTCTCTCATCTCAGCTCCATCATCAGGACAGGTGAGGAAAAACCATCGACCTCAAATCCTCATCAGAGCTTTGTAGCCTACTTCTGTGTCTCCTATGTGAACTATTTCACATCACTTGCCTGCTTTATCTGGATCTGTAATAAAGATAAAAATAATTGTGCATTTCTTTAAGGCCAGTGTCACATAGGTATTTCAGATTAAGTGTTTAAGATCAATTTTCATTAACATTCATTTTCAATGACTCACATGTTTCTGATCTGTCAAAGCACCTTTTTCTTACAATTAATAAGCCTAACCAGCCACCAGTGACTAAAAACATCTAATGATAAAAATTGGTTTTATAACTTTTGAAGCACTAATCTTATCAGTAGATTTAACTAATTCAGGTAAATGCAGTTTTTTGGCTTTACATCATCATCAGATTCATTTGGGCAGTCAGAGTATGGAAACACTGTCATCTTCTGCAACACTGATTCATCTTATAATATAGGTTTGTTCATATGTTCAGTTCATTCACTCTGGGCTTTTATGAACATCTACATAATCAGTAAATTAAATATAGGAAAAATCCCCGCTTTTAACTGAAAAATGCAAAATGCACAAGATAATATTACAATAAATGACGACAAATCATTCAGGAAAAGTTAAAAATGTATTTGTTAGTTTCCACAAACATAGTTCTAGATCTTTAAGGCTTAAAAATACTGGTGTATGGGTCAGGGTTACGACAGTGTTTTTCAACCTTGGGGTCAGGACAAAAAACAAAATTAAAAGAATTTTTTTTTTAGCAAAACCTTAGTTTGTGACATTAAAATGGGGTTACAAGCCTAAAAAGGTTGAGAACCACTGGGTTAGGGTTAGTCATGAGCCCCTTTTTCCACAGCACTTCTGTTACAGAAATACTTCACCTTTATTCCAGAACGACGTCTGTGTGAACTGAATGGAGGGATCATTTGGTCCCACCTCTGTCACGCTCTGGAGGTGATAACAGAGCCGTGACAAAGGTGGAATCATGTATGTAAAAGAAACACCTGTCGTTGCATAACCAAGGTGTGACGTTTTGATGACGTGTTGTGTGTGCGACCCCCGTGCCGGGGGGATTTAAAAATAAGCGTGGTCTGTGTACAGTAAGCAAGCACATCAATGCGATCAGAAAGATGTCAAAGTGGGGAGACACCGAGATCTGCGAGCTGTTGTCACTTTGGGTGGAGGCAAGCAAAAAAATCTGCCAATGGAACAATTGAAAACTAGAAGGACCTCTGCCAAGGCAGATCAATCCCCCCCCTCCCGATCACCACCAAAATGCAAAATGTAATCACTTGTTCCTTGTGCCAGTCTCAACATTTCCTGAAAATTTCATTTTTTTCAGGAAATGTTGAGACTGGCACAAGGAACAAATTATTAAATTTTGGTAGTGTTGGGGGAGGGGGGGTTGATCTGCCTTAGCGGAGGTCTGCGTTCTCTGAGTGCTTTTCTAGTTTTCAGTTGTTCCATTGGCAGATTTTTTTGCTTGAATAAATTACTTAGTTATTGATAAAGGTGCAAAAGTATTTGAGGGGTAGGATTAAATAAGTTTATACTTCATCCCACTTCTTTTCGACCATGCAAATTCAGACTTTTTTGTACTCAAAGACAGTTTCTGTTCATTTAAATGTTATTACCTCTGCCAAGGAATGGCGGGATTTGTCAGTTTGTTTGTTTGTTTGTTTGTTTGTTTGTTTGTTTGTTTGTCTGTTAGCAAGATAACTCCAAAAGTTATAGATGGATTTGGATGAAATTTTCAGGAAATGTTGATATTGGTGGAGGTGCTTTTCTAGTTTTGTTTTTGTTTTATTTTGTTTCTTTGCATGTTCGACAGAAAGAAAGAAAGAAAGAAAGAAAGAAAGAAAGAAAGAAAGAAAGAAAGAAAGAAAGAAAGAAAGAAAGAAAGAAAGAAAGCTGTCTCCTGGCCATGACTGTATGTGTTTATATTTCCATTATTTTGCTTTTTTACAGGAAAATCTTGTACCTTTTGCTTCAAACTACCGACTCTGTTCTGTGGGATTTCTCTGTCCTTCATGCTTAGAAAATAATTTGCAAAAGCACCACTATGATTAAATCCCCAAAAGACAGAAGCAACTTAATTTTCATAATTGATCATAGTAGATATATTCATATTACATAGTACAATATTATCCTTCAAGTATAACCTATGATCTTACTATGAGATGTACTGCTATTGTTGTATCTTGTCTACATAGACCTGATAGATGGATGATGTATTATTGGCCATTTGAAGGTTGTAACTTTTACATTGATGAATGTTTGTGAATCCTGCAATGAACTGATGGTGTTTTATTGATGGTCTTTGATAAGTATGTTCTCAGTTTAGTGATTTATGTGTGGGTTTCAGAGTTTTATTCTGTTTAATGTGTTTTATGTACATTTTTAATGTGGATGTATGGATGAAATCTCTATTGTCTGTAACGTCTGCTTCTGCACTCTTTCAAAGGGAATTTTTAGTCTCAATGAGTTTTTTTCCTGGTTAAAGAAAGGTTAAATGAATTAAATAAACATTTAGGGTGTACTCCACCTTCACTTATTGTTAGCTGGGATAGACTCAGGCACACCCATCACCCTCTCATGGACTAAGCGTTTCAAAAAATGAATGAAAGAATTAATATATGTATTTTTTTTCCATTACATTGCAGTATTTCTTTTTTTTTTCCTTATCAGTCTTCTGCTGTTATGTCGTGTTGTGATGATATGATGGAACTTGAAACAGCAGATCTTAAATGGTTCATCCTGATACCTGAGATTTGCATGAACATGCCATTTATGCTTCAACTGTCCAAGTTTTAAGGGGCATAAAAGAAAAATATGATTTGAGGTACAAACTTCACCAGCCCCTCATTCTACTGGAGCTTCATGTCACCCACCAGTCTCCCACCCCCCTCCATACACCCACCACATACATCTGTCCCACAGCCTCCTTCCCCTTCTGTCCTCCAGTACTTTATGTCACCCCCCCTCCTCCACAAACGCACACATACTGTACCAGTCTAATCTGAGGTCGACCTTTCAACCCCCTGCCCCCCTCTGCCCCCCACCAGCGACACACACATCTCCCTGTCTCTCTTCCTCAATAACCATCCACCCCAATCTCCTCACCACCCTCACCCATCATGCTACCCCCCTCCACACCCCTACCAGCACCAACCACCCCCTCCACTCCATCCCTCCCTCTACCAATCCCAGCACTGTGTTAATCTGGTGCTGGTCTGACGGTCAGCACTTTGAGCGGCAGACAGACAGATTGGCTGTAATCCCCTGAGTGCCACAGATGGAGCACCAATATACAGACCTTGGGGAAGGTGAACTCAGAGATGTGTGTACACACATACAAATACACACTTGAACTCATATGTAAAAGGACTCGCAATAAAAAAAATGCATATACCTCTTTAGATGCATGGACATAGTGGGTCCATTACACGCTCAGCAGTATGATTTATGAGTGGTCAGACTGTCATGACATGCCGCTAATGTAAAAACACACTTTACTTTTAATGGACACATAGCTGTACACATAGTCTACACAACCAGTGCATGTCTTGGTGAACGAGACACTTCCAGTATGGCCAATCAGCGCAACATAATCCAATCTTCTAATTCATCATTATTCAGGCCTCTGCAGAACAACAAAAGCCCAACTCATATGGTCCTCATGCCAGGGTTTTTCTCACAGTACTGAGGTCCAAATCCTGAAAGAGACCATTCTTTTGATATTCTGCCATGTAATCCTGCAGATAGATTAGGTTTAGGCTTTTTTTGTCTTTTAATCCAAAGAATGAAACAATCCAAATAATTGTATAATTATCTTTGTGTGAACCCATAGAAGACAATAGATGTTGTGATGACTCATATATATTATAATCACTGAACCATTTTCATGAGGTAGTAAGGAATTAGTGTAATTCATCTTAACTAACATTTGATCAGAAAAATGCCCTTATAATCTATTAGAACACTTAAATGAAAGACACAGCTCTGGAACACAGAACATCCACAAACAACAAACACACTGACCAATCTGATTATGACTGATACCCAGCTTCACACCAACACATATATGGCGAAATAAAAACATATACAGCTTATACATTTTATTCAAGAGGAAACACAGTCTCATTTACAAAGCTTGTTATTTTAAATGGTGTTTGTGACACTATTTATATGAATATCATGAAATTTGATGCGCATGTTATGTTCAGAAAAAATGAATATACCATTGATTTTACATTTTACAGTGACGGGGGGGGGGGCACATAATAAGTTGGCACTGTTTTGGAGGGCCAGGTCAATAACAGTTATGTACATAATCATATACATTGTTATAACTGTTTTTATTAGTCTTCAGTCACATTGTTAAAGATGTTCTTAATTTGTAATTTTTTTTTTGTACTAAATTGACAAAGTTATAAATGTATTACACACATTTTTATTCCTGTAGCATCAACTAAAATAGTAAATTAAACACAGTGATCTATTCTCCAAAAACTCAGCATAAGGCTTTACCTTTGACTTAAGTGAGTAAATACTTAATAAGTCCATGTCTGATTTAACCCTCTACATCCTGAATCAGTCTTTTTACAGAATTTAGTATCTTATAGAGATAAACGTTAACTCTCACTGCTGATACTTTGCAAAAATGTGCTTCATTTGTGAACAATAGCAACAGCCTTCAATATAAAAGTATCATAGACATATTGCATATATATTTACTTTAGATCCTTGATTTATCACTGAGCAGAAAGGGACAGTATGAAGGCCGGATGTGGCCCAGGGGCCCTACAATGCCCAGGTCTGGTTTAGAATACAATGAACATGGCTACTGACTACATTCTCATCGAATTCAAAATGAAAATATTATTGTTTAGAGCAATTGTTCACAGAAAATAACAACTGGTCAAAACATCAAGAAATTTGGTCAGAAATCATGCAGAGAAAATGAGTTCACATTCACCGATTAACATTTTACTAATGTTTAAACTTAAAGGGTTCAGAAATTAATATTTAGTGATTTTTTTTTACCAGTCTTTCACATTGCTGTTGATAATTTTTTAACAGAATCATGCAAACAGCTCAGCTCGTTATATTTAATTTGCCATCATCTGTCTTCCACCTCACCACATTCCAGATGTTTTCAGGGAGGTTTAGGTCTAACTGTCTTCTCGTAGCAGTTTGGAAATATACTTTGAATGTGACCGAAACATTGACGTCACTTGTGATTCTATGAATTGTCAACCTGATCTACGATCTGTGAAACGCTGAACTGGGTAGAGGCACTGAGGCGACTGCTGCCATGTGTGTGTACATGTATGTTTGTGTGTGTCTGCTGCTGTGAGGCCCATCCAAAACAACAGGATTAAAGGCTGGTGTTTCATTAGATGTTTGTTTGTCTATGTGTGCCTCATTGTAATGAGTATAGCCGAGGCCACAATAACACGGGTGAATGTGTGTGTGTGTGTGTGTGTGTGTGTGTGTGTGTGTGTGTGTGTGTGTGTTTGTGTGTGTGTGTTTGTGTGTGTTTCACTGTAATGAATATGGCTGAGGGCATGGCTTCATCCCTTTTAATCAAGGAAGTAGAAGGATGAAATGAAACACTGATGAAGGGAATGATGTCAACCCAGAAAGGGATATTAATTGTGATGCCAGAGTCTCACGTCTGTGGGTGTGTTTGCATGTGGGAGACACGGGCACACAACTAAGCATACAACAAAAACAGAAAGTTGGACAAAGGAGTTGCTTTAAAATGGAATTTAGTTGTCAGAAAAAATATATATATATATAATTACAGAATTACTCTTCAAAATGAAATAAAGTCTGTTGAGAAATGTAGAGGAATAACATAGCCTCATGAATTTAGTTGCACAGGGATGTTAAAGAGAAATAAATGGGGTTCTAATTTACACATGAATAAAGCACATTTTGTTACAATTAGGAGCCGTGTGGTGCTGATGTACCCACTAAATATGGTGTTTTACTGCCATCTAGTGGTGAAGAGGTCATAATGGGGCCTCCATGTCCAGTCTGTTTCAGATTGCCTGCTTCTTGGAGACAGAGAGACATTTGGCATTTTGAGTATGAATACCACTATTACTACAGCAAGAAACCCAGTTAAAAGGGTCATATTGTTGCTAACCCCACTTTTATTAGTCTTTGGGATTTATTTGTGTATTTGGGGACCCTAATAATTCAAAAAGTTTGAATCTGAACCCTCCAAGTGCTACAAAGCTACAGTATCTTTATATTCATTTTGGCAAAAATCGAGTGGATTTCTACAACCTGTTTTAATTCCTTCTTTTTTTTATTCCTTCTTAATTTGTTGCATCTATAACTAGTTATGTCACGACATTTGCACTTATGAAGTCAAGACACACAAACATTTTTTCCAAGCACGCCATATTTGTTTGTCAGCAACAGCAGTTGTAGACCATGCTGAAAATATGTCCATACTTCGAGCTGATTACCTCAAATGTTCGGTTGTTGGTTGTATTAATGACCACAAGTGGCTGAACAGAACAGAAAGCACAGTCAACAACCTGGAGGGGGTGGGGTGTGAAGTGGCTCATTTGCATTTAAAGGGTCAGCGCTCAAAATGACCTTTCTGGTGTCATTACTCAGAAATAGGGTTGAAGATGGACCTGTGGAGTTGAATTAATGAAGAATTCAGACCCAAGCATAGCATTTACAGTTTATGTAGACCACAGGGAAATGTTCTAAAATGCATAATTCCTTTTTAGAAAGTAAAATATCACTCCTTTGCTTTTTTTAAGTGGAAACAAAACTTTTAAAATGACAAAATATTTTGGCCTGCAAGCAAAAGTTTCAGATTTGAAATGAAAGAAAATGAGAACACAATCAATTTTGTTAAGTTTAAAAATTTGGAAATCTCCATTTTTGTTTTCAAATCTTGACTTTTTGTTTCAAAACTGTATTTTTGGTTTGCCTTTTTTCCCTTTCCTTGAATAATAAAGACACAAAATTATCTTCATTCTCTACTGCATTCTCCACACTTTTAAAATCATTAACAGAGATGAATGTTTGGAGTTAAGTTTGGTGCATGGTCTGGAAAATGCCATTACATCTATTAAAAACACTTACAGGATTTCTAAACTGAGGCTGTTGGAGACAGTAAATGTGTTTTGTAGTGCAAGTTAAATGTTTTAAATCAGTTACAAGCTTTTGCAGGTGAGCTGTTGTGTTGTGACTGTTTAGACAAATGTACTTCAAGCCTTTTTTAAGCCTGTTGCGCAAAATGAGCAATTGAGAAAGCTGATCTAAAACTGATCCAGAGGTTTACCACCTCGTATGTTTTTGTTAATGTGTGTACATGTAAAGCAGGGGTGTCCAATCCTGGTCCTCGAGGGCCGGTATCCTGCATGTTTTAGATGTGTCCTTCTTCCAGCACACCTGACGGTCATTATCAGGCTTCTGCAGCGCTTGATGATAGGCTAATCATTTGAATCAGGTATGTTGGAAGAGGGATACATCTAGAACATGCAGGATACTGGTCCTCGAGTACCAGGGTCAGACACCCCTGGTGTAAAGCTTTTCATGTCTTCCAAAGCAAGAAACAGGACATTAGTTGCCATTGCAGTTATATAGTTAGTTCCTCGGCAATCTTAACTTTTATTGACTGGTTGTACTTCCGGTTGCATTATCATTTTTGTGCAAAATGCTCTTAATTGTGATTTCAGTTGAATCTGAAACTTCCAAGTTGGTTCCTTCATAACAGTTCCATCAAAATGGCATTTTTTTTCCACTAATGCAATTAACCATTAAAAATTACTGCATCTTTTTATATATACATTTTCTTAATAAAAGAAACTGAGACTAGAATACGACAGACAGGTGAGTGTGTGTAACATCCATTTATTACCACCTTATATGACAAATCTGGAAATTACAAACATTGCTTAATTGAAACATCATCCTTAACATTTCAAAAAAAAAAAAAAAAAAAAAAAAAAAAGAAAGAAAATCAAATTGAGCAAAAATAAAAATTAAGTTAAAAGGGTGACAAGTCAACCTGAGAAACGGTATACAGATGATCAACAGATCTGGAGAGAAAAAGAAGCAAAGGGGGGACGTATACAGAAAACATGACCATTATTACTGTCATGTAACACTGATTAACGATACATCTTCACATTTTAATCAGTTATTTTGCTTTAAAAAATTAGGTTCACACTTTGAGTACTTTGGGTTTTGGAGTACATTACAAACCTTGAGGAACCTTTACTATAAAAAGGTTCTTTATTAAAAAATATGCCATTGCTACAAAAATTATTTCTGACACCGTACTTGAGCTCAAACTTTGGTTTAAATAATTAGTTGAAACCAATCCAAACACCACAAAAACAGGTGAGGCAAAACTTTTTTCTGTCAGTTAGGAAAAGAGCATCTACAAGAGGATCAAACTTTGGTGCCAAAACCACTCAGTAGCGTCACATTTCAGTACAAAAAAATATTTCTGCTTTTTGTTTTTGTTCTTTGTGTTTTAATCTGATTCATCCCCCCGTCTCAGTGAAATTCACAAACAGTTTGCAGTGAAAAAAAAATCCCACGTGTGATGGTTATTTGAAAAACAAAACATAACAAATGACGGCAATGATCAATATGGTTATCAGAAATTAACCTTACCAAAGATGCTGATGGACTGTATACAATTTGAGGAGGTGATCAGAGTTCATGCAGACACAAACAGGGACAGAATACCAGCCTCCACCTTTGTGAGAAAAGACTAACACTGTCAATTCTTCTCCAGTAGAGGACAGGCCCCAAGAGAAGAGGATTAGGGAAGTTCTTCTAGCACCCTGCTGCAGAGAAGAGACAAATGCCCCCCAGCAGACTAAAACCCATCATCTCCTCCTGTCTGTCCCTTCCACATTTGCTTTGTTCATCCATGATTTTCTCCACGTTCATTCTCCGACATCCCCTCCCTCCCCAACAGTCAGATTAGAAACAGTGCAAATGAGATGTGTGCACATGAGGAGATCTCATCACCAAGAGTTGGTACATGCACAAAAAGAGAGTACCCTAGAATATGCTGCCAAGAGCACTAAGAAAACACGACTATACACTTTATTCATAATATAATCAGTTTTCCTCTACACACTACTAACACAGGGAGAGGGGGAGGGGGACAGGTGAGGAGCAGAGGGAAAGGGAGATGACAGACTGGTGAAGGGAGGGCAGGTAGAGGTGAGAAGGAAAAAGACCAAGAGGGGAAGACAGCGTTTAAGCGCGCTCGCCACGGATACGACGTGCCAGCTGGATGTCTTTGGGCATGATGGTGACACGCTTGGCGTGGATGGCGCACAAGTTGGTGTCCTCAAACAGACCCACCAGGTAGGCCTCGCTAGCCTCCTACAGAGAGTAAACATGTTTGAGAATTTGGAAACAAACGAAGATTTAGATTAACCTTTTTAATGCCTAAAAATGATGCTGCTGACCTGCAGAGCTCCAATGGCAGCGCTCTGGAAACGCAGATCGGTCTTGAAGTCCTGGGCGATTTCTCTGACCAGACGCTGGAAAGGCAGCTTGCGGATCAGCAGCTCAGTGGATTTCTGATAACGACGAATCTCACGCAGAGCCACAGTACCTGGCCTTCACAATGCATTAAAAAAAAAAAAAAAAAACTAAGCCAGGTGGGGGCAATTTGGTTCTAGAATGTCTTCTGTATACTGGAGACATTAAACCTGAGGCACACAAAGCATGAAACCTACTATATATACAAAAATCAGTTGTTATGGAACTTTTATATGACAGTAGTCTTGTCTAACACTTGGTGACTGGGAGTTATTTTTCCCAGTCTCACCTGTAGCGATGGGGCTTCTTGACACCACCAGTGGAAGGGGCACTCTTGCGAGCAGCCTTTGTAGCCAGCTGCTTACGTGGAGCTTTACCTCCAGTAGATTTACGGGCAGTCTGCTTGGTACGGGCCATGGCTCCTGCGAATTACCTATAAAAAGTTTTAAAATATTATAGTATATTATACAGGGTTTGCACACATTTTTCAAGGTCAAATTCAAGCTATTTTCAAGCACTTTTAAGGGTCATATTCAAGTTTTTTCCAGCGCAGCACCGTATCACTGGGGTAAAAGACATATCTACAGGAATACATATACTCAGTTATTTTTTTCACTTTTTATTACAATGATCTACAATGTGTTGTGCTATAAACATCTAAAATTATTTGTCATATTAGCAAAAAGTTTAGAAATTAAAGCAGAACACAAAGTTTTATCCAAAAAAGGGAATCCACTTGGTGATCTTCAGACACACTTGCACTGAGACAAAGATTAAGATAAAAATGTACCTGGAGTTGATCTGAGAGCACATGTTAATTTTCTTCTTTGACATAAAGTTTTATTTTTCGAAATGTATCACCTCTCTCTAAGTATCTTTGGCTTGCCATCTAACCTGGTACAGTTAATATTAAAAGTAAATAAGTAAATCACATCATAGAGTTAGAATTGCAAGCACTTTCAAGCACGTCAACTAAAATACAAACACTTTTCAGACCTTGAAAACAAAACACTGAAATTTAAGCATTTTCAAAGTCTTCAAGCACCTGTACAAACTCTGATTATAATATAGAAACACAATCGCAGAAATGTGTGACGGTCTGATGAGTTATAGCACAAATTTTGAGCATAAGTTGTAGTTTCAAAGGTTAGCTCTGTTAACTCATTAAAAATACTTTCCTTACATCAATTATACACTTGGTAAGAGATAATAAGAAGTACATGTTTCACATTTTCATTTCATTGATTTGATATCACTGTACTGTAGGCAGTCACTAAAAAGTTATTCTAAACAGAAAAAGAATAAGGTTTTCTTTATACGTTTTCTTCATTTTTCATTGGTAAGCAACTTGATTTAAGTGAACTTTTAAGGTAAGTAGACACACAAAACGTTTCTATGGTCATCAGCCTGAAAAACATCAATCAAACTTGAACACTGATCCTGTTGGCTAGTAGACAAATAAGTTTCTATAAATATTGCTTCTGAACCAATCAGCTTGTAGAGTCTGAAAAATGGGCGGGTTTTACAGCTGGATTCCACTGTTGCTAGGACCGCCTACCCCGCTCTGATGATGGCGGCGGTTTGATGCGCAAACGGGATAAAGACCCAGGGCAGAAGAGCACAGGAGTAGCACGTAAACAACTTAAAATTTAGAAACAACCGCTATCGTAGCGTGCCGGAAAATGAGTAAACAATATAGAAGACATTTCAAGGAACTCATAGATGGGCACAGGCAAGACGTACGGTCCCTAACGGCTGCGTAGAACCGAGCTGAACCGGCGCATAATTTGAAACAGAATTTCCCCTCATCTCAACGGCCGCGGAAAAGACTGCATTTCACCGTCGTTTCGACAGCCGTGTTTGTTATTTTCTCACCCGACAAAAAGAAAGCTTTTCTCTGTCAGTTGTACCTAAAAAAAAACATTTTACAACTTGAAAACACAAACTTCACTGACAGACACAGAAACGTGTTTGGAGAGGCTTACCTAGAGGAAAAGTGTGGGTTCAAGTCTTGAGAAACGCTTCGCTTGTCTGTATTTTCTTCTTCGTATCCACAATGGGAAGCAGCGTCCAGCGGGAAAATGGCCGCCGCGTCAATCATCTGTCCCACAATGCAACAGTGTTCACAACATTTGTAGTTTGTTTAGTCCGTTTGACACCCAAGTCAGCACTTTGAATAGAGTTACTTTAACTGTGTTTTAGGCAAATCTGACCGACACGATGTTTCACATTGCACAGCGGTACATGCCCTGCTCTGTTTTGTTTAAGTTTTGTCTGTACTCAGTTGCGACGTGACCGTTTGGGGAGAAAAACGAAAGTGGTTGAAAAGTTAGTCGGACTGCGCAGTTTGTTTTCACGAGCGTCTGAGAAAGCATCGTAAAAGGGAATCCTGTTGCAAAAATAATTATTAAAGAGAGTGCATCAACATTTTAACATTACTCAACTTTCAGCTCACACTTTCATTTTCCCACCTGCATCATGGACATGGATCAAAACTAATTTTACAGCTTTTAACACTTATATCTAGTATTTTATGAAATGTCAAAAATAAAGTAGTAGAGAGTGTAATGTCTCTTTTCACATTTTTTGTAACAAATAGAGCAAATGTGATTTGTTTATGTGGAAGCAGATTTAGATACTATACTGTATGACTAAGTTGATTAGTAAGATACTGTGTGTATAAACGCATGAGTAGATAGAACATTTCTCTTAAATGTATCGGCAAGTACGTCAAAACTGTACTACAGTAATTGGCTGTATTCAACTCCTGCCACTAACACTGCTCCACTGTAGACTGTGCACTGAACAACCCTCAAATCCCATAGTTTAACCACAAGAATCTGTTTATTATGTTTGTATGTGAATTTCAGAGTACAAATATTCTGCTTTCAAAAATGACTGAAAACATAAATCAAAAACACAGTAGAAAAAAAGGTTATCATAACAACCTGAGAGAGGAACAAAAAGTCATAACATTACCTGGACATAATTGTGGCTGAAAATTAAAATATGATCAACAAAGGTCTGCTACATATATGCCGCTGTCAAACCATGCAGTGTCATCATAGCACAATGACGTTTCTAAATGACGACCAGAATCAAACTTATTTTTTGATACACTGAACAGTAGAAATACACCATTATTGTAAAAAAAAAAAAAAAAAAAGACAAATCACTACGTCTACAACAAATTTCTATAAAAAAAAAAGAAAAAATTCAAAAGACCCATTATATCAATGTATGTGTCCGTTGAAGATGAAAATGTCTCAACCTTAATGCTATTTTCTATTTGCAAATTAGATCACACACTATTCTTGGCTTGCAAAAACACCCTATTAATAAAGATAACAAGGCATTCCTGTGAGCTAGCTATTTAAATGTGAGGAGTGTAGCTGTGATTTAAATTTTCAAACATACATGAAGATATTTCTAAGATAATTCTGCTACTAGTAGCACCAAAGAAGACATGATCACACATTTACGGTTATCACAATCATATGATATATATATTGAACCTTAAACCAAACTACTAAGTACAGAGGAAGGAAGGGATGGAAAGAGTGGTCAAGGGATAAGAGGATAGCACATAATAAATCAGAAACATTTTAAGCGCGCTCCCCACGGATACGACGTGCCAGCTGGATGTCTTTGGGCATGATGGTGACGCGCTTGGCGTGGATGGCGCACAAGTTGGTGTCCTCAAACAGACCCACCAGGTAGGCCTCACTAGCCTCCTGCAGAGAGTACATCATGTTTGAGAATTTAGAACCAAACAAAGATTTAGATTAATCTTTTTTTAAATGCATAAAAATGATGCCTGACCTGAAGAGCTCCAATGGCAGCGCTCTGGAAACGCAGATCGGTCTTGAAGTCCTGGGCGATTTCTCTGACCAGACGCTGGAAAGGCAGCTTGCGGATCAGTAGCTCAGTGGATTTCTGATAACGACGAATCTCACGCAGAGCCACAGTACCTGGCCTTTAGAATGGAGGCAAAACATTTTTTTTTTTTTAAATAACATACAAAATTTTATGTTGGAGAAGTATATTGTAGTTTTAAGCTTGTCTGACTATTCTCCACCCATTTTTCCTCAAATTCAGTAAAACAAGTCAACATTTCATGATTTCTTAGTATGTAACCAGCAGTATATAAACAAAGAGTTAGAGGAAAATTCAGTGATTCATCTAAGTTCTAGTGTGTGTTTATGTTTTCTACTTCTTCAGACATGGTAAGGTGAACTGTCACCTGTAACGATGGGGCTTCTTTACACCACCAGTGGAAGGGGCACTCTTGCGGGCAGCCTTTGTGGCCAGCTGCTTACGTGGAGCCTTGCCTCCAGTGGACTTTCGGGCAGTCTGCTTAGTACGGGCCATGGCTACTACAGGTCACCTGCATGAGAATAGTTTGCATCACTTTAACTCAAATTTAATTAAACAATGTATTTCATACATAAAGGTAGTATTCAATATTTTGCATAATTTATTGAAAGCATAATGAAATAGAATACAAAGAAACCATGCACAGACTCGTGTTGTGTATCTTGGAAGTGAAGTGAGATGGGGATTTCCAATTGTACGCATGACGATTTGAGACATTACGTCAACATGACAGATAGTTTTGCTCTGAGTGGCCTAGATAACAAATCATCAGCGCGCAAACATTTTCCAAAGCATTTTCAAGGTAGCTTATGCAATAGTTGAAGCCAAAGAAGAACAGCTTAAGCATCCAATCGTTGTGGGCCTCTTTCTTGTATTACCCAATCATTTCCCGTATACAATAATTTGGGGCGGGATGTTGTGGACTTGACTACCAATCATAATGAGATGCTCACTCGACTGGCCCCGCCCCTTACGCTGCGAACGTGGGTTTGTTCGATTCTGCGGAGCGGTTCTCCCGGATGCTCACGAGCCTTTAGTTTTTTATTCAGAATGAGCTATTTTAAAAGAAAACGAACCAACCCCGCCCCTGCAGGCTGACCGCAAACGGCAAAGTAACACACCTAAAGATGATGGCTGGCTGCTGGCTACGAGAATGTAAACGGGAAGGAAAAATCGCTATAGAAAACGAAGAGGGTGATGATAAAAACGAGCGACGATTACAAAAACTACGGCATGAAAGCGGAATATACTTTTTGAAGTCGACACTAAACATGTCAAGGGATCGTTTGATGAATAATGTTTGGTCAGATGACACCTCACTTTAGGCGCATTTCCGAGTAAAAAACGGGCACATCACAAGTGCTTTTTAGGTCCCTCACTCCCCGAGCAGGCAGATAATAGCTCGACTGCCCTGCGTTGTATTTTTCACCGAAAATAAACTCAAAAACACATTCATCCGAGAAATAACGTATCATCAAACGATAAAGTGAAGTTTTATTAAAGTGATGTTACTTACCTTTGAAATTTTACTCAACGATTGCAGCTCAAAAATAGGAATTTATTCTTGACTCTCTAAAGCGTTGTTCTCGCAATAAAATGAAGGGAGGAAAAAAAAGGAAAAAGAACATAGGAGTGCGATAGGAGACACGTTACCCATAATGCATTTGGGACAAACATACTACATACAGGCAGCAACATGATAACTGAGTGACCACATTTATCTATAATCCCACGCAACAAGTTTTATTTAATCCCAATTTTGGACACTTTTTGTAGTTTGTGTTCCTTCTTTTTAGTTTTTAATGTTATTTCGAAAGAATTCAGGTATAAGGAACCTACTAGTCAAGACAGAAAAAAGGAAATAAGATTCACATTCAGCTTTTCAGATTTAAATTTACTATCACTTTTACTTTTGTTTTTTAATTTTTATTTTTTTTAAATGTTAACTTAGTTTTTAATACAACTATAGCTCGGTTCTGTCATATGTATGTAAATAAAAGTTAATCCTCATACCCATATTATAAAGAAGAATACGGTAGGAAAGGACTGCCATAAATGATACAGTGATTAATAAGTTTAAACTTTTATTTATTGACAGCTTTCCAGTTCTTACTTTATTAGTCCTGTAGATGGCACTACCTCTCTACCCAGAGCGCGACTCTCAGAAGAAGAAGAGCGAAATTCCCTTCTGTTTTCCCAACATGGCGGCGGCCAGAAGGTTGAAACGCGTGGTTGCTTCACAACCAGGTTTTTTACCTATAAAATCCCCGTCGGAGCCAGTAAGTACCCGTAGGAAACGTGTAAACAAGAATAGGAAAAAGAACTGGAATAAATACAGCGACATAAATGATGTAGAGGAGTTTCTGGAGGACGTCAGACTTCAGGAGAGGACGACAGGGTAAGTGAAGCAAACGTGATGCAGTTTGATGCTAATGTTACTGAAAACTAAAACTATGTCAAATTAAAGATGATTTTGTTGCAGGACATTTTATGTGTTCTTGATGCCTTTCCCAACAGACCTGTGACAGGAAAATCCTTTGCCTTTGTTTATGGATAGTTTAACTTCATCAGTCATGATTGTTGATGCCTGGTCTACAGTGGTTTTCTGCTTATTTTGTAAAATTATATCATATATTTCAACGGTGTTCATACACCAGTAGTATTGGATGATAAATGACTGAGATCAGTGAGTCGCTGCGGTCACTGGTCAACTGTGTTCTAGCGTGTTTTATGTTGCTACAAACTTTGGAACAATGGTCTCAAAAAGAAGTGTGGCTGGTGAATATAAATCTAACAATAAGTTAAATAATCAATATTTCCAGCCACAAGTGTCAAAAGTTGAAAAAGAAAACATGAAGACCAACTGTGTCAGTCTCTTCTTTCTTTGTTTTCCAGGGGCCTGCTTTCAGAAAAGACAGATGACAGTTTGTTCTTTTTGGATGCTGGACAACCAGAGAAAGTTGAACAGGAAGGTAAATATATGATTGCACTGTGCCAACCAGTAAATAAACATGTCCTAAAATCATGTAGACAATTAGAAAGAATGGCATCAATATGTAAATCTGTGGCTCAGCATTTCTTGGAGTCATGTCTAACTTAAATACAGGGATTCCTGTCTTTTTATTAAAAATATATATATTTTCAGACATGTCTAGGTGATTAAAAAATGTTTATTGTAGGGTTTCTTGTGATATGCAAATTATTTCCTGTGTCATGGTTGATGGCTTTTTTGTGTACATGAATTGAAGACAAAACATTATCTCTCTTGTTACCAAATCACACAAGATGTATTAAAGAGGAAATGTCTCCAGAGAAAGTAGATAGGAGGCCTAGTCTTGATTTAATGTTTTTGGCTTTTTTTCCCTTTCAATTTTTGTTAAGCAAAGTCTTAATTTGTTCCAGTGTATTTCTAATCTTAGCAGTATCCTCTTCAGACGTTTTTTCTGTCTGTTTATATGTCTGTGCTTCAGTAAAGGGAATTCTTTCTTTCTCTTGTGAAGCACCAGGACCAGCCGAAGGGAAGAAGAGGAAAGGCAAAGCATCCCGTCCTCTGAGGATAGATCTGATACTTCAGCATGATTCCCTTGTCCCTCCTCCTAAAGAGTGAGTATTTATGTAAGCCTTTATGCCTTAGTTCTCTCCTAGAAATGTCACTAGAATCATAATGAACATATAGTGAGCAGTTGACATTAAAATATTGAAAGCTAGTTTCATTTTTCTTAATGTTTGAGCCCTGTGTCCAGTGATGATCTCATCCTTGCGCTCCCAGTATTTCCTTCTTGGAAATGTGAAGACCAACATAGAGGAGCTCAGGAGGCTGTTGTGTGAACAGACTCCTGGGATCTGAGGACATACAAAGGACACTTTTCAATTTCTTGATGTTGACTCAGTTCCACTGAGTGTTTTTACTTTGGTTAGTTTTCCATCAGACAGAAGTAATATCACCTTCACTCCACTCCTAGTGGATCTTAGGCAAAAATATTGCTGTTTAGGAATTGCAACCATTTTTAACAAAGTCCCTCCATTTTCAGAGGTAATTAGACATCTTATAATAAGCAGCTTCATGTCAAGGTATGTCAAGTTCCCCACTTATTCTATGGCAGATAAATTAGATAAGAGGTCTGTAATTGATTCCAGATGTTGAAATTTGCAGGTTCAAAGAGCTGTCGACGCAAGTAAAGGAGGCTGTCATTCAGCTGAAAAAACAAAAGAAATCTATATCAGAGAGAGTGTGAAAGCTTTGAGTGTAAGCACATCAACAATCAGATACATTCTTAAAAAAGAATCTACTGATGAGGTCAGCAACATCAGATGATGGAAGACAAATAAAGTGGATTATCATAGAATTCTTTCGTTGGTGAACAACACTTTTACAACATCCACCCAAGTCGAGAACACATTTGAAGAAGTAGGCGTGTCTTACTCAAAGTCTGCAATCAAAAGACACTGTCATTAATGTAAATATAGATGGGTAACAACAAGGTGCAAATCACTGGTAACACTCAACAAGAAGGCCAGTTTAGAACTTGATAGAAGACATCTGAAAATGCCTACCCTAGTTCTGGAGAGACACTCTGTGGAGAGTTGAAACCAAGATTAATTTGTACCAGAATAAAGATAAAAGGAAAAGTCTGGTGAAGGAAAGAAGCTCATGCCACGTCATGTGTCCAACATGGTGGAGGCAGTGTTATAACACAGGCATGTATGGCTGCCAGTGAAACTGGGGCACAGGTGTTAATTGGTTTTGATAGAAGTGATGGGATGAACTGTGAAGTATACAGGATTATTCACTCTGCTCAGATTCAGCCAAATGCTGCAAAACCGAAAGGACTTCAGGAGTGTAATGACCCAAAACATACTGCAGAAGCAACTCAAGGGCTTTTGACAGTAAAGTAACCTAGTAGAGCATGCTTTTCAGTTACTGAAAACTAAACATGAAGAGAGAGAGCCCCACAAACAAGCAGCAACTGAAGATGTGTGTAATACAATTCTGGCAAAGTGGCTCCAGGACGAAACAGTGTTTGGTGACATCCATGCTTTCCAGACTTCAGTCAGACTGCAAAGGATTTTCATCCAAGTAATAAAAACAAGCATCATATGTTTAATGACCGTAGTTTACCAAATTACTTTTGGGTCTCTAAAAAATGGAGGGACATTCTAAAAACAAATGGTTGTAATTCTTAAATGGTTAATAGAACATTTTTATTAAACCATTTCAAAGCCACTGTGTTGGTGTACAGAGGCAAAACTACAAAATTTGTGTTACTGTTCAAGTACTTACGGAAGTTGCAGTACATTAAACAGATACTATATCTGTTATGGAAAACAGCACGCCTTGTATCAGACATAAATGAAATCTATTTAATTCAAGCTGGTACAAGACAGTGGACAAAGCAAAACACACACTATGTTGTAGACCGTATCAAATCCGAACTCTCCTGATGATCCAGTATTCATCACTTCTACATCATACCTCATGTCACCTGCCTGCTTTTTCCACTCTTGCCACACATCATCCATTGATCATCTTTCTTTCTTCCCCAGTGTGCTGGCCTACCAGCAACCAAATGCCAAAAAACTCCGTCGCATTGCCCAGAAGGCCGAGCAGCTGGCAGCCAAAGGCGTGGTGCCACGGAGACAGAAACAGCTGTTGAACAGACGGCCTGTTGAGAGGACGGTCAAGAAGGCAGTGACTGAGGCCAACAACAACCCAGACAGAGACTACTATGACATATGGGGACAAGAGTGTGAGTGGTTTGTGTGCCTGGACTTGTAGGATGGGAGCTGGATGATCAATAATTAAACAAAATCAAAAATTTCTGTTAAAAAAAAAAAAAAAAAAGATAGCACTTTGGCAGTGAAGATCAGAGATAGTACAGTTTTCTAACATTTCTTCATCTAAAATAGCCTAAAAGTTGTCATTCCCTTGAAAGCACATTATGATCAGAGTAGTCTGAAAGAAGATGTCTCCCAGGTTTACTTCTTTTATCTAAATCCGTAGATATTGGCCTATTTAGGGTGTTCATTGCAACACAAGACACAGTATGCTTATTGTAGAATGATCTAGAATCTTGACAGCTGCCTTGACAGCATATGTCATAGACTGGGACATCTGAGCAGAAACTTCAAATGTGTTGAGCAATGCACCACTCTGCAACTCTTTTTATATTGTCTTGTCTTGTATTGTCTATTCAGGATGGGAATATTGCACCCTCTACACTCCTGATGAAAATCTTAAGACCAGTGCAGAAATTGCAAGAATTTAAATATTGCACTGTTGGATCTTAAGAAGGTTCTAAGTAGAGTTTCAAAATGCAAAAAGTAGAAATGGGTGTGAGACAAAAAAAAATTTGAGAAAGCAATTTACTGAAAATGACAATTAAACTGAAATGGGCTGTTCATCAGCTGATCAGAAGTTTAAGACCACAGGCTTTAAAAGCCAATATCTGTGCAAACGTGGATTCAGTGTAATTTTCTGTCAGGTATTCACACTGTCATGACCTGATGGTAAACGCAAAAAAGCTTTCTCTTTTTGAATGTGGTCAGATTGTTGAGCTGCATAAGCAAGGCCTCTGGCAACATGCCATCGCTGCTGAGGTTGGACGCAGTAAGGAAGTCATTTTGAATTCCTTAAAAGATCCTCAGGGTTATGGAACAAAAAGGTCAAGTGGTAGACCCAAAAAAATTTCACTGGCGCTGAGCCGGAGGATCTGATTGGCTGTCTGTCAAGACATGGGACAATCCTCAACCCAAATTAAGGCAGTTACTGGTGCCGACTGCAGCCCAATAACCATCAGACGGCATCTGCCAGAGAAGGGCTTTAAAAACAAAAAACGTCTTCAAAGGCCTCGTCTCCTCCGACACCACAAAACTGCCTGTTTGGACTTTGCAAGAGAGTACCAAACACGGGACATTGAAAGGTGGAAGAAACTTTTATCCTCTGATAACAAAATGTCACTGTGATGGTCTTGATGGCTTCCAACATTACTGGCATGACAAGGAGATCCCACTTGAGATGTTTTCTAGGTAGTGGCCCAGTGAAGGGGGCGCCATCATGATCTGGGGTACTTTTCCTTCAGTGGAACAATGGTGTCAAACGGCTAAAAGGCTGGCTATGTGGAGATGTTGCAGGGGACATCCCTCATGACTGAGGGCCCCCGTCTGTGTGCTAATGACTGGGTTTAAAAACAGGTCAGCGCTGCAGTTCACAATGCCCAATGCCTGACGAAGGACTGAGAACAGAGGAATAACATCAGTCTTTTGGACAATTCTGTGTGTTCCCCTGATCTAAATCCAATTGAGAACAAATGGACATCAGTTCTAGACAGTGGATTCAAAATGACTGTCTTACTGCATTCAACCTCAGCGGTGATGGCACGTTGCTAGAGGCTTTGCTTTCAAAGAGAGAAAGCTTTTTTGCATCAGGAGGTCATGACTGTGAATACCTGACACAAAATAACATTGAAGCCACATTTTTGCACAGATTTTGGCTTTTAAAGGTTGTGGTCTTAAACTTTTAATCAGCTGATGAACAGCCTATTTCAGTTTAATTGTCTTTTTTTGAATAAATTGCTTACTCCAAATTTTTTTGGTCTCACTCCCATTTCTTCTTTTTGCGTTTTGAAGCTGTAATTAGAACCTTCTGAAGATCCAACAGTGCAAAATGTAAATTCTTGCAATTTTTCAACTGGTCTTAAGATTTTGATCAGGAATGTATTCTCCTGTCCATCTATAATGAAATGTATGAAACACTGTAGCTGTTCTGCCTTTAACCTAGTCAGCATTGAGGAAATCCAGTGTGACACTTGATGACATTTTAATGTGCATAACCCATAACAACAATGGGGAGCTAACCACCAGGAATCTAAAGACTATTGCCAGAATTGTACATTCTGGAAATATGTCCTGGTGTGTCTATGATAACACCACACTCCAAAGGGTCAGGTTTACATGGAATAAGAAGACGGGTTTGGTGGGTGTAATCCATGAAGCTGCCTCTTGCTTCTTGTGAATTAGGGAGACATCGAGGTCTGGGAGGTTTTTATTCTGTGAGCAGGTAATGAAAGCAGTAATGGTAACAAACATGTTTTTGTGACATCATGTGATGTCTGATTTCAGAATGGCCTGCTATGTGAAGTCACACAATGGTGCAACACTATGTCAATACAAAGACAACATAATAATGGTCCAGTTAACAACAATATAGCTAGATCTGTGTAAAAAATATTGTATTATATAAGTGCATAATTATCAATGTGTTTTTGTTTGTGATGCAGCCAAAGATTCAGGAGACCCCTGGTACCTTCAGCAGACCCGCAAGAAGCTTGTAAAGGTGAGGATTAATATTAATGTGTGACATTTTAAGGACAGTTTTAAAAAGGAACAGTTTACAGCAGTGGAGTTTTTTCTGACCTCATGTGGCTGCAAACACGGTTTGTCACTGTTGTCAGCGTCCAGAGAAATTGAATGAGAAGCCGTCTGTGTTGCCCGCTGTGGAGGTGATTGCTCCTGGAGGATCATACAACCCAGACTTCTTCTCCCACCAGGTAACACACACCTCTGCACACTACAGATATATTATTGCCCTACAGATAGTGGTTTTAGTCCAGTAATCATGATCTGTAATATAAACTTGTACAATGCTCAGTCTTCATATAATGTCTTTGGTGGTATTTGTCTTTCCTCACTTTGCTTTGTAATGTCTTTAAACCAACACGGTGATGGCTAATGTTTCTTTTTTCCCCCCTCCCTCACTCTGTGAACTCAGGCTTTGCTGCAGGAGGCACATGAAGTGGAAGTGAAGAAACAAAAGGAGGAAGACAAAATAGTGCGACAAATCACTGTCAACAAAGAAGACACCGCTACAGAGGTACGTGATCAAACCTGCTCTACCATCTCCTTTCAGCTAATCCTTCAGCAGGCACAACACAGATCACTGATTTTGTTGGATGTATATTTTCTGCAGGAGACAATCTTCCAGGAGCAGGTGGAAGGCCTTGTTGAAGAGGAGAATGAAGAAGAAGAAACGGCTCCAGATGACGAAGAGGAGAGTGTGGTAGTAGGAGCCATTGCAGTGGCAGAGAAGAAGACTGAGAGACAGAGAAAGCGACAGAGGGCAGACAAAATCAAGGTACATGGATAAGATATGTGTACAACTGAACTATTTATTCACACAATGATTTTTTTTTTGTTCTCACATTATCAGAGCACTAGTGTAATAGTATTTTTAATTCCCGTTCTAGGAGCAGCAGCGGCTGGCTGACCGACGACAGGTGGACCAACGGCAGCAGCTCTTCCAGCTTCGTTCCATCAAAGCCTCCATCAAACAGCAGGAAAAAGCAACTGCAGTGAGACAGATAAAGCGCAAAGTTAAACAAGAGGCTCAGAAGGCCCAGCCCAGACGCCTCGGCAGACTCAAGTACATACACTCATATCATATCATATCATATCATATCATATCATATCATATCATTCTCTTCTTGAAACTGTCCTATATAGTCATAGGTGACATGTAGGGGACAATTATAGTCACTTACCTCATACAAAGTTTGAAAACTGCTGTCCTTTAGTATATTAATCCTGAAAATAGTTAAAAGTAGAGCAATATTCAAGATCTTGGCATTAAAAGAATGTATTGAGTACAAAGATTTACTTTAAATATTTTGTTTTTTAAGGACTTCAACACTTTTTTCACAAGTTATTGAAATCAGAGCAGTTTTAAATATTTTTGATATTGTAATTTTTAACCATCCAAACACATCACCTCTAATGTGTTCATTCAGGCAGACATATGATGCAGAATAAATAATATAGTTATAATGGAAAGTACCCAGTTCAAAGTGTTTTTCAGCGACTTCATTCTGATCAAAGTCCCGGTGTTAAATGTTTCTTATAATCAGCCATGTTAGCATTTGATCACCTGTCACCTGTGTTAGCATTTGATTTTGTTAACTTTAAAACCTGACATGTCATCGCTGACACACCCTGCAGATATGCAGTTTGGATGGCTGTAACTGTTTCATTGTTTATGCAATTGGAAAAATTCCAATTTTTTCCGAAACCTGAGACATTGCACATCATAGGTTTTATTGGGTCACTACGGTAATTTCACTCATCCCTGTACTAGAAGCTGAAAAAGAAGCCATTTTCACAGTATTATAACATGAAGTAAATTGTAAATGCCTGCTAGATTTTGAAAGAGCTGAAAAAAAAGTGCTCTGGAAAAATGGGCAAACAGACTCACTCACAGCATATTTTCTTACCTTTTATTTAGTCAAAATAAGAAAAAAAGTCCAGGTGGACCATTTTAGGCTTACGGTTTAGAGGGTTAATGGCGAATGTGTCGCGAATATTAAGTTTGAGCTGTGATTGACATACTGATGTTCCCTCCCTGGCTCATTTATGTGAATAAGGCAGTTAGTAAAAAATGTATGCGCTAAGGTAAGTCTAGCTGTAAACTAAAACTAAGACTCTAAAGGCAATTACATATTTTGTAAGACTGGGCCCAAAGGAACACTAGATTTGACTCTCATGTAGAAAAACTTTGTGAACCCCTCTTTTACTGAACAAAGTGAACAGATCATCTCAATTTTACACATGACACCCAGACTAACACATTCACATTATAAAACCTCTAACATACATGTTTTTATTCCTAATATCACTTAGAGACTGTGTATTATATTATGACCCTGTGCTTTTTTCTGCTAGGGGCAGTATGTGCTCAAATGTGTTGATCTCTCCTCATAAACAGTTGTTTTTGTCCCTTTTTGCAGGTTCCAGCCTCAAGACCTAGAGGTTCAGCTGAGTGACGAATTGGCCGGCTCCCTGCGACAGCTCAAGGTACTTCACAAACTTCTTGAATATGTGTTTTGTCAACCACTTTGACCTTTGCCAGTGAGGACACTGTATTTATCTGTAATGAGTTTCGGTTCATTTGGTGTGTGTATTATCTTCAGCACTCTGTATTGTCTTATTCTAAGCTTTATCCCACTCTCTAATACTGCAGCGACCCACTTTCCCCAGAGGGATCATTATAATTTCACTTTATCTAATTGCCAGCGGAAAATTCCAAGCGCTTCTCTCTTATCTCCAACAATTATGTGTCTGAATAATACCTAAACCAGCCTTTGTGATGTGAATGGGATTTTATAATTTGGGTGGGAATTGTGAGCTGACTTGGGGCTGAGTGACATGGTCTCACATGGATTTGTCTGGGTTTGTCTGTCTCTGTTCCTTTCCCCTCATGTAATGCTGTGACTGTACAGCCAGAGGGCAGCGTCCTCAAGGACCGCTTCAAGAGCCTGCAGAAGAGGAACCTGATTGAACCACGAGAAAGAGCCAAGTAAGGACCTCTGTCACTATTACATAACATGTCATCAAGGGTAACAGTGATCTACAGATTCAGAAGGGTCATATTGACTATAATTTCAGCTGGTGACCGCCTGCCTGTCTCTAACACTCCTCATCTCCTTGCCTCTTAGGTTCAAGAGGAGACATAAAGTGAAGTACGTAGAGAAGAGGGCTTTTAGAGCGATCACTTAATGCTGCCCACTGACCATAGAAGACGGACAACATTAAACTCAAATCCAACACGGAGCCGTGTATATACGTACCAGTGACTGACTGTTTGACCCTCTGTGACCACGCCTGTGAATAAATTATACAGAAATCTGTTATAAGCAGACAAAGTACTGAAGATCATTCTGATGGATTTCCTGTACATGCATTTATCATTAAAAATATTCATTTTCACAATAATATTCAGGTAATATTTGTTGTATTACATGTTACATTTCATTACTGTGCCGGGTCTGCTGAGGTCAAGTGTCAGTCACAGTCCTGGTCACACATGAGCACAGACTTGGAGCTTAGGTTAATGACAGCCTCAGCCATATGAAGTGTGAAGATGCACTGCAGGGATACTGATCTGGATTATCTCTGATATTTCTGAAGGTTACAAAAACAAGAGTCTTGTGGAGGGTTTACAACATAATATGACATTTGGCTGTGTTTGATCAGTTTTTAGTTTTCAGAGTTCTATTATGACCCATTTTTCTATATATGATGTCTACTTTTGATGCCAGGACCTTTTGTGCTTAATGATTAAAAAGTTTAGTAAAGAAGCTTCTGATGTTAACTATATGAGTTTATAAAATCTCCATAATTGGATTATTTAATTAAGCAGAGTTAGAAGTAGATTAATGAATGTCTCAAAAAGCAGACAGATGGGCTAGAGGAAGTTGGCATGTGATAATTGATTCCAACCCGCTGGCTTAAAACCATAATTGCCTTCAGTGTCCTGGTGTGAAAAAGGACACACACACACACACACACACATACATTTGGTCCCAAGTGCCTGGAGGTACGCCAAAGCTTCTTATCCTGTTAATCAGTGTGAAAATGTAAGCTTTCACATTTGCTGTCTGCAGAAGCCCCCCTACCCACCCACCCATCCACCTTTAGTGTTTAAGTGCATTGTGGGTCTCAGACCACCTCTCAGTTCAGCAGCTTAACATGTTTCTGCCAGCTACCTGCTGATGAATTAACCTACACAATCATAAATCCACTGAGTTCCCATGGAAACAGATCTACTTAGAACTGTGCAAACTGCAGAAAGGTGCATAATTGCAGACCTTAATTACCCACAATACATTGACTTACTTAAATGTACGAAGTTGAAACACTAGAATCATACAATTGATCCCACAAGTATATGGGAGCTGAATCACTTTTTTGTGCCTGTTATGAGGGGCAGCGAAATACTGTTCCTGAGCTTTAGAGTAGTCAGCCTTATGATACCAGTTTACAATACAAATGATTTTCTCACCATAAAAAAGAGAAACCATTCAATTCCAGTAATGCAAATGGAAATATACAGAAAAGGAAGATAAAAGGTAAATAAAGAGAAATTAAATAAGTAAAATTAGATATCTAAATACAAGCAGAGGATGAGTTGAACCAGTTCATGTACATGTACGTAAAGGGCTCTGAATTGTTTTCTATGACCTGTGAATAGAGTGAGTGGGTCATATTAAGTATCTTTACTCTTAAAATTTCCAGCTTCTCACCAGGTTTAAATAGTTTGTAAGTCAACCATATTCTGAAGAAACTGTCCATAAAGAATATGTGATCTTTTCTAAATGTAAGTGTACTTTCACCTCTCATCTGATTAGCAAGAGCTGGAGCCTTCACCTATTTGTCATGTGTTTTTTATGTTAATGAAGGTGATTTTTCTGTAAAGGTGAAAAGACCTAAAAGATGTTTTGCGAGTTTGATTTGTTAAAGCCCTGTGGTGACACTACTACGTAAGTTCTCAGCCTGAGGGCCCCTGAATATCCTTCACATGCAGATTCTGTACTTTGTGATATGGCATTGGATGTAGACATTGTCAAAGTTACAAAAGGCAAAAAGCAAGAAAATAAAGGATGGAAAACATAGAACTTAACTGGAAAGCTTTTCATAGTCATACATATTTAAAACAGCAGTGCTTGATAGTTTTTGGCATCTTTGTTGGGAGACATTCCATCATTAACTTTTGGGATATTGCAGTCTGAGGGATTTAAAAGGGAAAAATATCCTCCCATTTCTGTGGAGTTTGTTTTTGGGGATGCAATTGGCATTGAAGTGACCAACCTCTGATTACACTCTGTCATTTGTGACTCTACTGGTCTACTGTTGAGTGGCTCCATTTTTCTATAATAGCGTGAAACAGCATGATGTCATCTGTCTTTTTTATTAAGTCTTGATTTGGTTTAAGAGAAAAGCACTGCAGAAGGAAGAAGGTGATAATTGGTGTTATTATTTCACAATGATTGCAAAAAAAAAACTACTTGACTGTTTTTCATGAAAGTTGGACAAAGGAAAGAGAAGGAAGGTTGGGAAATGATAAAAACAGAACATTTGCTGGAATCATTTTCCTCTTTACAGCAGAGAGCACTTTACCTCTAGGCTAATTTATAACTAAGGGGCAGGGAATATGACTTGAGAGTGAAGCCAATGTAAAAATATCTTAAAGTGTAATACCACTGATTGCAATAAGATGCTGGTCACCAAAGGGCCTTGCCCCCATACAAATACATTAAACTCTCTAAAACTATGAAGTAATGTCCTTTGGGCCATATTTGAAGTATTCTTATATTAATATTTTTCATTTGAAGGCAAGTAGAAACTTTGATTTCTGTAATACTGGGCTTTTATTAACTCCCTTGTCCACCGGGTTAGATGCTGAAAGCTTATATTTAGTAAAAAAAAATCCTTGACAGACATCTCTATTGTAGCTGTAGTTATTAAGTTACACTAACCAGAATGTCAAATATTCAGGAAAATGTGTGGTGATATTTGACAGTATCAGTAAGTTAGTGTTTAGCATGAGCTCACCCATCACCCCTTGCTCTCCCTTAGAGATGCCCTTTTCTCTAAATATGGTCACTTATAGCTGCAAAAAGAATAAGGTGACAGCTGAAATGCAAACTCTGCACTTGGTCGGCTATACCGTCTGTCATCCAGGTTACCATAGCAACAGTGAGTTACACTAAGTAACGACTCCAATTGACAGGAAGGAGGAAAAACCTATGTCATATGTGTTTTGTTAATGGTCTTAGCAGCAGCTTGTGCCCTTCTAGTTAGAGTATATTTAAGTGTTTTTGCATAAATATGTTCTCGACATGTTCAGAGCTGTCAGTAACCTCACGAAAACATTAGGACGTAGGGAATATTCTAGTGTTGTGGGTTTTCTCCAGCTGGCGGTAGACTGAATCCAAATTGTTTGTGTATTTCGGTTTTCTTCTTTCTCCTCATTTCGCCTTACTCGCTTCACGTGTGAGGAACACTGCTGCCAGATTGTCTTGGCATGGATTGGGATGGATTACGATGTGTGTGTGTTGTGCAGTCACTCATTACTACCCTGAGAATAGATTACTACTCCTCTGGTCCGGGGAGCTGGGGAATGCTGGAGAAAGCCACTCACCCACACTGCATGGAGGTAGTGCTGTAAATGTGACAGTTTTGCATGTCAACCTTGTGTCCTCCTGCCTGTCTCACCTCTTCACTGTGCAGATACTGTAGCTTGGCACACATAGTGGCACGTGAGGCACATGTGCAACAGCTACCTCTAGCAAGTCATCACCACACCAACCAGAACGGTACAATACACATCTGGAAACAGAGGTAAAATGATGATGATCAGCGGTCTATTATGAGCATTTATTATTTTCTAACATTCAGCTGCAGCCTTTTGTAAATCTTCATTAAATGTTGGTTTAAACAACCAAACAAAAATCTGTTTGTGTGTGTAAGAGAGAGATCCCATCCTCTGAGTAAATTACTTTAAAATCTTCATGACTGTTGCTAATTCCATTTCCATCACACACTCATTCCATCAGGCTTTCTCTCCGTCAAACACTTCCCGTGTGTCTGTTCAGTATCTTCGCACAGGGCACTGCCCTCGTCTCTCTCTCTCTCTCTCTCTCTCTCTCTCTCTCTCTCTCTCTCCCTCTCTGTCTGTCTGTCTGAAAGGGTGAGTGTATGCATGTGTAAACTGCAAAGATCATCCTTGCCATTTGCACACATGTGAGAAGAGGAAGCTGATAGCAAAAAACATAAATGGAAGCCAAAAAAAATCACAAAGGGGTATGTGATGACAGGGAGAGTAGTCGAAAATGGTTTGTGTGGTGGTGGAGCAGTAAGAGAGGAGGAAGAGTGGGGGGGGTAAACACAGTGATGGAGAGTGAGTGAGAGGGAGAGAGAAGGGGGAGGAGCAGAGAGATGATTCCCCTCTCTAATCCTCTAGACACACGCTTGGTCTGGCTGCCTACTGGCTCAGAGAGAGAGAGACGGAGGCAGGTGGAGGACGCAAACGGAGAGAGAAACCAAGTGGGAAGGAAAATAACATGATGAAGGGAGGAGAAGAAAGGGAGGCTGCCTCTTGTACCACGCACTGAGAGAAACAGAGACAGAGGAGGCATCGAAGACAAGGAGGATTGGAGAAACCTTCCACACTCGCACAGCGTCTAGTGCAGAAAGGAGACAGTGGAGGAGGAGTGTAACGTTTCTGTCCAGCGCTTCCTGAACCAAACCAGGCAGGAGCGAGAGGTAACAGAGCAACAGAGCGAAGGGAAAAGGAGAGGGCTTCCTCGACAAAATTATTGGAAGAGAAGAGAAAGAGAGGAAGAAATGAAGAAGATGGAAGGAGGGAGAGTGAGCAGAGACATAAATACCTGGTTACTCAGGCTCACATGAGTGTATGGACCTGAGCCCAACCAGAGTACTACAAGATGCTGTCAAAGAGCAAGCGTGTGAGGGCGGAGTGTTAGTGTGAGGGTGATGGATGTCTGTTTGCACAAAGTACAGCTGCTTCTTGCAATTGAGTAAAAAGGACAGAAAGTGTTGATTGAGAGCAGAAGAGCACATTTAGGAGCCAGATGAGCACTGGTGTGTGTTAGCCCAGGTGTGTGTGAGAGAGTGTGTGTGTCAGTGAGAACATATTTGAAGTACTGACCAGCTGTTCAGGAGGTAAACAGGGTCATGCACACCTAGAGGAGGGGAACAAGACAAGAGGGAGGAAGAAAGGTGGCAAAATACACTCACTTGAGCAAGTGTACGGACCAAGAATCACATACTAAGAGTGGGTGTGCAGGCAGCTGGAACACAGACAAGCTTAAGTGTGAACAACTCAGGTGCATTTAGAGGTGTGGGTTTTATATGTGTGAGTGGTTAGGAGATGGATTAAAAGAATTACAGCCATAAAAAAAGGAAGGAGGACACAACCTGAGCTTCTTCAAGGCATCCCACTTGAAACCAGCTGCTCTCCAGTTTCAGTTTCCCACCTGACGCTGCCCCCTACCTCAATAAACCCAACAAGTGGACTTGGAGGCCAGAAAAAACCCCAGACATTAACACCAGCATTCGCTGATTAAGCGGTTCTGATTCCCTGCACATCAGTGGATGCCTCCACACTCCAACCATGGGAGAGTGGACCATCCTAGAGCGCCTCCTGGAGGCTGCCGTGCAGCAGCACTCTACTATGATCGGAAGGTGAGTGTTAATGATGAAAAGTTTGGGAAGTCATTGAACTGAAAAGAAGTACAAAATGTTCTGGTTTGTCTTTTGTGGATGTGTCTGTGTCTTTAAATATTTCCTCTGTGTGCGTGCATTGTGTAGTGTTTGTTTTTTTGTTTTTTTTTAACAAGACAGTTGTACTGCCTCTAGTCAGTGCTTCCTGGTCCAAAGTGGTTAATGGGAGGGTGAGGGGGGGCTTTAGCTTCTTTAATCCCTCAGACTGACATGATGGGAGGGTTAGGCATCCATGAGGGACACTATTAGCCCACACAGAGGCTTTGGATACCAGGGGATCTAGAGCAGTTAAAGTTAGACACTATTTCAACAATACAGCTCTTCTGCATTCATTCCCTTTTTTCATTTCTCTTAAACACGCTAATGTGAAGCCTATTCAGAAGCTGTTACACGTGTGCATTATTTGAGCCTCACCATAATGTCTCTCCACTCCTCTCCTTCCCTTTTTCACTGACAAGGATGAAGTCATTTCATAAAACCCCCCCTGCTTCTGTCACTAGCACAAGGTCATGGCAGTTATGTTTTATGCATTTTTCGACATGTGGAGATGTCTTGTATTTTAGTTTGAATAACTTATTCTTGTAGGCCGCAGAATGGGAAATTATTTATGACTGTTTTAGCCACAGATGCACATCAACTGAGCAAACAGTATTAAACATGATTTTACATCTAGTACAACAAATTCCAGACTTTGGGTTTTCGTGGGACTTGTAAAAAAACCACAGGTTCAGAGTGCGTTCATTAGAGATTGTATGAATTAGTAGTTTAAACCAATTCCCTGAAGCTACTGACTCACTCTGGCTAGTGGTACTGTTGAATTATTGAGTGAATAAATGTCAGCCAGTTTATGAAATAAATGATGTGCAGAAATATTCTTTTTTTGGCAGTTGTCTTTGGCTGACAAAGCCCTGAGTGGGAATTTTGCAGTGTTGAGTGAAAAAAAACTGAAGTGATTTTGTGTCTTGTTTCTGAGAGCAGCGAGTTGAACAGCCTGTTAGCATTATATCCTTTAGTGTTATGATGAATGATTGGTCAGCATCCGCTTGCCCTCATTCATGAGACAGTGGAAGCGCATCAGGACGACTAATCATACTGGCTGCAGGGTGTTATGAAGGGCGAGAAAGAAAAGAAAAAGAGGTTTGTTAAGGAGAAAAAGCCTAGTGGAAAGGACGGGAAACAAACAGAAAGATTCAGGAAGGCAGTTGAGAAAGAGAAGAGAGTGTGTGTTTGCAAAGGAGAAAGAAGCCGAACAGAATCAGCGTTCCAAGTGTAAGATGTGAGAGACAGGCAGCAGATGACGGAAAAAGAGTAAAAAGGCAGAGTACAGGCAAAGGGACTAAGAAGCAGTTATTCACAGACAAGCGAGCAGACACATGGCCTCAGTCTGCAGGGCGTTGGTAGGAAGCCAAGAAGTCTGTCTCGTCACGAGATGGTGCTGCATGTCATGACCTAAGCAGAGCAACCAGGACACCCCATGGCAAAAAAAGCCTCAGATCATCTTCATGCAGATTATACAGTATGTGTTGTCCAGACAGCTGAGATGTTCAGATAATGGGCAGAGTCAGCAGGAACAAGTTTTTGAAAATATATAAATTCACAAAAAGAAAGAAAAAAATATTGCAATTGTTTGGATAGATACTGTTTTATGAGCCATTATTGCATTGTATATATATTATGTATAATATTTTTTTGTGGGAGGAGTTATTATTTGCATTTCATCTCATATAAATGGAAAAAAAAAAATCAACAAAAACGTGTTCCCTTATATCTAAAGAGTATGATCTGTTCATCATGGCATCTCTGTAGCAATACAATACTTAATTTATAGCATTCCATTGTATTACATTTTATCTCAGCTGTATGTGATTTCAGATATAGTTCTGAGCCTTAGTTTCCAGCAGGCCTGTACTGTCTAACAAATATCTGCTGTGTTCCTTGGAAATTTCAAAGGCTACTCTCATCCATTAGCAGAAGACATTAAATGTGGATTTCACCAACTTCTACACAGTGAAAGGATGCTCTTAACCCTGTTTATTAATCTTTTTCATTTTGTTAATGGGAGGCTCTTCAAATCAGTAAGTGCTATTACTATTAATATGACATGAACCAGTCACACTTTAATAGCTGCATTTTTTGTGACAATCTGCACATTCCCATAGTGAAGTGCCATTTCTGCATCTGGCTTTTCAACAGCTCAGAACTGTCTAATCTGGGCCATCACTGCTGACATGAATTTTTATAAACGCACGCTAATGCTCCCTCAATCCTAAAACCTATTGGTCTCTCAGCTGTGATTTTGCACATCCCATTGGTCAGTGAAGGTGGCATCCTGCAGAAGGAAATGCTGGACAGGTTTTGTCATGCCCGTGTGTTCCTGAGGCAATGCCAATTCAATTCAATTCAATTTTATTTATAGAGCCCAGTATCACAACAAAGTCACCTCACAGGGCTTCACAAAAATTGCTGAATTGATAAAAAAAAACACAATGAGAACTAGAAAAGCACTCGGAGAGCACAGACCTCCGCCAAGGCAGATCAGTCCCCCCCCACCCCCCCATCACCACCAAAATTTATTCATTTGTTCTTTGTGCCAGTATCAACATTTCATGAAATTTTCAGCCAAATCTGTCCATAGCTTTTTGAGTTATCTTGCACACGGACAGACAGACAGACAGACAAACCAATGCCAGCAAAAACATAACCTCCTTGGCGGAGGTAATAAGCAAACAGTCAAGTAATCAGTTCGTAAACAGTTGGTGAAGTACATGGATCAAAGTCCTGGGCATCCCCTCTCCTTAGACCCTCATTCTCGGCAACGGAAAACTCAAAAAAACTCAGTGGGGAAAAGAGAAACCTCAGGCAGAACCACAGTGAAGGAGAGATCCACTCCCATGGACAGACAGGCTGTAAATGCAACCAGGACTGACGGACACCCATTTGCAGATGCCAGCGTGCGTTCTAACTGAGTCCACCATGACAACAGCCCACGGGCTTACGTCGATTCATCATACATGAATCACACATACATTAGCTGGAGTATAACACCATACATTTGTGTGAGAATACAGCACTTGACATTCACTTCTACCGTCCAGATTGCTGTGTGAGAGTAAACCTAAAACTTCAAGTGTGCATGTCAAATGTACTTTGATGAATTTCCGCCATGTCTGTGAGGATGTGTGTCTTTGTACACACCCTTGCTACCTTGAATTTGTTCCTACCATTATGGGCAGTGGGCTACGTGTAAATGGAACTTCTCTGGGTCCATCTGATGGACTGTGGGCTGCTGTGCCTGTTGGCATACACACTATCGCACCGTACCTAACTGCCATCACCACATCTCTCATGTCTCTGTGGTCTCACTCCTGTAGGCTAAAGTTCTTATTCTCAGCTGCCATTTGTCAGGATAGGGCTACAAAACATGCAAGTCCGTCCTCCCAACACCCTGCTATTGATCTCCTATAATGGAATAGGAAGTGGAGCTTGACTGAAGACAGGGCACTTAATGAAACAGTCTTTAGGCCTGTCCATTTGCAAAACAAATGGACTCAGTGGCTGCAGAGACAGGAATGTTAAGTGAGTGATTACAGCTGTAAGTAGCATATTGACTTTTTTGCCCATTAAAATAAACCTTGATAGTAATTAGTGGAGCAAATATTTATTCCTGTGGTGTGTTTCTTGATGAGGGAAGCATAGTTAAACACCTAGTAGAATATGTAATAGAAGTAAAAACACAAGCACTGCCATCGAGAACCTAGATGAATCTACACTCTAACAGGAGCTTCAGTGAATGTTGCCAGGTTTATGATAATTACTGTATTTGTGCAATAATTCATTCTCTGTCCGACGTGCAATCAGTAATGTCAAATGATAATTTGATCACCTTGTGACACTTCACATTAGAAGCTGTAATCAGTCTCGGATATCTCATTTTAATTCATTTCCTGACAGGAAAGTACAATATGGATCCCACGCCAATGTTAGCACGTCTCTCATGTTACCAGCCAATTACTGTATTTGCCCATTTTTCCAAACAATGTGTTTGTTGTATTAGTGTCTTTACAAATCTGAAATGGTTACTTTTCCTAAAAATACTTACAAAAAATATGGATCATTTTTATTAAGACTGACATCAGTATACCTGAAAAAATACGAAAAAATCTAATTTGACCACAAAGCCTTTATACCATGAATTTCTGTTGTAAGTTGCAACAAATATTTTGCACATAGATGTCCTTTTACAAGTCTGAACTCACAAGAATGTGGTTAGAATTTTGAAATCACCTTCAGATGTGACGACCTTAGATAATAATAATAATTAAAAAAAATAATAATAATAATAACAAAAAAAGTATTACTAAGTACTTTAAAAAAAGCCACAAGTTAAAGTCTAAAAATATGTGAAAACAATGAGTTACTTAAGTGACTCAGTTGCTATAGAAGCCTTTTACCATTCAGGTTTTCAGAATCTCTATAAAAAGATCTCCCCTCGTGTGTGCACTTCAGGTGATCAAGACTACATGCCCTCCTACACAAGCTGTGCACCTCAATCTCAACTTAGGGTAGCTAGCTCAGCGTGACTCCTCAGCATGGTTCCCCTGAGCCAAATGAGTGTTGTCACTCTGGAGCCTTCAGCTCATCCGTCATGGAAAGCATGAGTGTGGGTGTGTGTTACAAGCACTAAGTCTGCCCAGTAATACACAATGCACACAGTAAGCTGGAATCACATTTTTTAGCAAAAGGTGTTTACATGGACGACCTGTGTTTATTGACATAAATATCTCTGCTGTCACATGACCTTTAGATCATCATGCATTTATTTAGCAAATCCCCATGGAGTTCTTACAACCCCTGCGGAGATGATGGATGACTGTTTGTACAGCGAACCTCATCATAGAACATGTGCACTATGTTACAAGGGAAAAGGGAAGTTAGAGAGAAGCTGGTATGCTTCCTCACTTGTTCCCCTGAGAGATTGTTAAAAAAGAGACACTTATGCAAGGCCAAGTGAGAACCCCGACATCTATTCAGTCGCTTCCATTCTGTCCCTAGTTTTACACTTGTGCTATCCATATGAAATGACCCCCGGGATGCTGTCAGCTGTAATGTCAGCAGCATGCTGCCATAAGAAGCTGGTTATTAAAATGACCTCACATGTCCCGTGGGGAGATCATGAATCGCTGTTGGAAGGCTGATGCATATGAATGAAGCTGCTTGTCACACCACACCTGTAGAATAAATATACAGCATCTTCCAGCTGATAAAGTCTCAATTTATGAAAAGTAGGTTATTCTTGCAAAAAACAAACAATGTCAAACTTATTAAGGATGCAAAAGCATTGGCCTCTGATAGTGGGACTGATCTACTGTACTCTTCTTGGAAATCAGCCTCAGAGCAGGGAAGAGCTGCTGTGTAGCTGCACATAGGCTTTTATAACTGGAGTACTACAACCAGCCTCCATGGGGACCTCTACAAGGAGATGCAGAGTTGTAGCTGGGGGAGAAAGAGAAAGCTCATAATTATGCAGTCCATGCTCTCATTCCTTTCATGCTTACATCTCATATCCTCCATCCACTGTTTGTCTCAGCAGCTTATTTTTTCCTCTCCTTATCCTTATAGTCCACATACGCTGGGTCAGTGTTGACGTGTTGGTGGTATGCTTATGGATTAGTCAATAATAATACAGCTCCCATTGGAAAGTGTGTGCATGTTTATCAGATGTGTTGAGGGAATAATCTCGATGCTTAGATTTCAACAGTGTTTAATTTTTTTACATTCATGTATAGTTTAATGTAACAGTAAATCATGATAGACTTTGATAGAATACTGACCGTAGGAAATTGTTAGCATCACTATGTATGGGAGATAATACAAAGTAATCAATAGGGTATGTGGAAAACAAAGAGGCAGAATAGATATTTAGTTTAGATCATTTAGGGGGAAAAAAAGAGACATGATTATGTTACAAGTTATATGATCAATTTATAATTACTGGATATGAAGGGGGCTTGGTGGGTGGATAAATATAGAGGGATTAAAGCAGGCGAATAGGTCAGAGGTCAGACAGATTTCACCTTGCAGGGCTTCATGGAGAAGCTGTCTCTGGCAGGGTGACTCAGCAAGGCTTATAGGTTTAGTGTTAGCACCTCGCTGGAGGACAGAGCAGGTCAGTGTTAGAATGATACTGGAGGGTTAGTTTAACCCAGACATTACCTTATGCACACAAACACCGGACAGCCAGCCTGCAAAAATGACTCTTCTGCTGCATTTACCTAAAGTTAGTTAAAGATGTTTGTAACTGAAAAACAATGACTGTTTATAAACTCCACGAAATCAATACTGACCCAGGTTATAATAAACTAAGAATAAAATAACAATGTCAGACTAAACTAAGCTAATTGAGAACTGCAACACTAAATATAATGAAGTACTGTTGGTAACGTCAGCCTTAGTTGTTTTTGCTGGTGTAAATGATTCATGGCTTAGAAGAATGTGGCCTTTAATGGCGTTCAATGGTCTACATTCTTCAGGTTCAACAAATCAAGGCTAAAATGAAATTTAAATTAAAACAAAAAACATACAATTCCTCAAAATAGAACTACTAGAAAATAAGTACATCTATTCTGAAATCAAGTAACTAAAAAAACAAACTGACTGAACAACAAAACAAAACTAACGCAGCTAAAGAATCAATTAAATTATGAGACTAAAATGAAAAAAAAAAGGCCAGCGTTGATCTGTTTGCTCTAAACCAACCCTGCAGCTGTTGAAGGTTTCTCTGTTGGATCTCATTATGTGTGATTGTCTCAGATACAGACGGTTTGATGACTATCAGCATTTCCACGTGAGGCTCATAAAGCTGATGGACAGTCTCGTTTAGTTTGACTGATTAGAATGTTTTTCTCTTGATCTGCAGATAAAGCCCTTACTCCACATCTATGTTTTCCTTCACTCTGCCTCTTCATTTTTTCTGACTGTATCTCGCTCTTTGAAGATAAAAAGGATGTAGTCTCCTCTGCTTCCATTTCTGGCTCTGTTTTCAAACTTTAAAGCCAATGAAGAGCCACTTGCAGACACTTCAACTTTATTTTTCTCCCTTTGAGCATGAGCGCACCTGTAGCTACAGTGTAGTTGGTAAATGTATGTGTTCTAATTGATTCATGACAAGATATTCGGTCTATCATGAAAAATGTTCTTTTAAATTACACATGAATTACCCTAAAGCCTGTCCCATCTTTCTACCAGCACTTCAATTCAGCATGTATTTGAGGAGCTGACACTTGTAATTATGGAAATGTGGCGCTGCCAGGCCAGAAAAACAAAAATGGATTAGTTTCATGTAATGACATCAAAGGTTTATTGTTCCATCTAAGATATTCTCATGTTCTGAAAAAGTGACATTCACGCTACAACAAAAATGTTTTCATGCTACAACAAGATGATTTTTATGCTCTAATGACATAAAAACTTCTCACATCACAATAAACTTCTCTTTTTTTTAATATGTTCAGCTTTTTTCTTTTTCTGGATAAGCACCAAACTAGCAAGGGAAAATATTTGATAATATTTTTTTATGTCTGTAAAGAGAATGTCAAATACTTTAAGCTTTCAGACAAGAACATTTTCACATCTGTGCTTGTAACTGATCCTTAGGTAAAATATTACTGTTTATTCATGATTTATGAGTTGTTTTATGGTGTTCTCATTCCTTGGCACTGACCTACATTTCTGATTATAGTTTAACTGTAGATTATCTAATATATATTTCATGACACAAAACAAGCAAAAAAACCAAATTACTTTCTGTAGTTGTCTTATCATGTTACTACAACTATGCATTTATTCTTAAACCATTTTAAACCTGGAACTGTACTTTGACATCATCACATCACAGATTTGTTTCTTGTCTCAAAGCAATATCCAAAATAGGTCAAATAGCAACAAAACCCTGGCATTTGTGACCTTTTTAGGCTACCCCCCCCCTTATGAATCAGCATGTACACAGAGTAACTGACTCAACATGAATAAAAAACCATTAGTGCACACCAGCCAAACACCTTACACCTCGCTAAAACACACACCATCTCCTCCAGGACCGACATACTGTAAGGAGGCATCTGATTCACTCCTCTTCACACATGTGCACACACACTCAACCAGATGGTCATCCAAATATACAAGCATGTGCGTAAGCAAAATTGCAGCGTGGTTGCTATATTTGTTCATTACTCACAGGCATAAACATACACATAGGCACACGCGCTCACACGCACGCACACGCATGTTGCCAAAACTGTCAGTGGCATCATCTCTGCAGCTGATCATAGAAGCAAGCTGACAGAGTGTGACAATGCATTCACACCTCAGTACACACACATACACCCCACACACATGATCCCATTCGCAGATTCTTCAATTAAGCAGTGAAGTCAAGCTGCAGGGGCTGTGTTTGACTCTCGGCAATATGGTGTGTTCACACTGCTCATGTAGCCAATTATGAAAAAAATGCTACTTGGGAGACAGAGCTGTAATGTGAAACAGAAACAGATAAATTTAGCCTCTCACAACCTGTAGAATGAAAACAGTGAGACTCATACGGTTTGTTGGCTGCTATTTTGAGGAGTCTCCCAACAGGCTTTAGTGTGACAATGCGAGAATATGACGCTGCATTCATGAATATCCCATCGATGGTGGATGAGCATCTACTAAATATCCCATGAGAACCAAGACTTGTAGGGAATTCAATATTTGATGCGTACTATACAGTGATTTATTGCTCATCTAACCTTCATTTTCGAAGGATCATTGAGAACATGCCCTCATTTTTGCAGCATAAATGCATATAAATTATAAACACCTGCAGTGGAATATTTTAATCCTAGTTTTATGTTGACCTTGGCAGAACTGTTTTTTGAATGTTTTACAGTGTTGGTGTGTGCAGCCCAAAAAACTACAGTAATGTCTGCATAATTAATCACATGGATGTGTCATATATTGGTAATGGGACAAGAAATATAGTTTGAGAAATTTAAGAATGTTGTGTATAATGGCATGTAGCCACAAAGACCTGTATGAATAAATAAAAATCGTTTTCTCTCACTGTTCAATATGAGGATACCATGATGGATGGACTAACTTGTTTAACTGTCACCAGTAATGAACCAGTTAACTGGACATCATCAGCCTCCACTGTTTAAGAGTGGAGGCAGGAGTGTATTTTAGTAAGACATATCATTTACTTTTTCTGAGATCAAGAATATTTTTATTCTCAAATAAACTATATTTCTTGGAAAAAATACATGACAACAAAGCAAAATAATCTTTGGGCGTGTTTAGCATCCGTGAACATGAAGACTAATACTTAGACGTGTTGGTTGTGAAGCATTTATACATAACATACATGCAAACTACATTTCGACACATGGTTTCATGTTTTGATACACTTGATGTTTTTTTTTTAATCTCTAGTTCACTGAAAAAAATTCAAAGCTAAAAATTAAACATTAGCATTAGAATTCATATATACTTTCTGTTAATTTTATAATAATTCTGAGTTTCCATTTTATATACTTTGTCAGAAGCTTTAATTTCAATTTGTCCATAAGACTATGAAATTGTGTAACTTTTTTTAAATTTTCAAACAAATACCATAAATAGGGCTTTTATCCTTTTCTCCTGGACTTCCAGTGTTACCAGCAAATCAGAAACCCTGTATAATAATAGCTGTGAAATTATATTTGTCAATTAAATGCATTTGGGATATTCCCTGCGATGTGCTGCCTGCTTGTGTGTCATGGAGGCTCCCTGCATGTGCCAGTGCAGCTGATTTGGGCTGGATCTTGGCACGGGTGAGCCACATTGGGTGGGGAGTTGGCACGGACACGCCGGCCCTAACTCAGGATTGTCCAAAACCCACCGATTTAATCCGGATTACGCCCATCATTTCCCTCTATCTCTTTTTCTGTATTTCCCTCCATTGACCCCCCTCCTGCTTTCCCGCCCACACATTCACGCTCTTCCTCTTTCCAACTGCTCTTTCTCCTGCTCATGCCTCACCCCTACATCACGACCTTACAACACCCCCCCCCCCCCCAAATAAAAAGGAGCCTCGACTAGGTGGTGTGTTACCATGGTGACCATGTATGTCACATCTTTTCATTTCTACCAACGATCTGCTCTTAATGATCACAAAGAGACCAAGCAGATTTTAGAAAGTCTATTTTTAATGTTTCCCATTTAACTCTTAAGTTGCCTAGGTAACAGCTGCCTTTTCAGACCCTCCCAAACAGTGTGCTTATGAAGTGGTGCGCTGTTAGTGAAAATCTGTCATTTATTACTGAAAATGCACTTAAAAAACCTCTTACAGTCCTAAAAAATGAACTGAGTGAACTGAGTAGACCCACACTGACTTTAAACACACAACTGTGCACTTCCAGCCAGTGTGTAAATGTGAATTTTCTGCCCAAATAGAGTAAGGAACTTTATCAATTTATCTCCTGTTTGAGACAGTCGGTACACATTCATCAGCTCAGCGCTTAAATACCTCTGAGTGTGTGTGTGAGAACAAGAGAGATGGATGGTATTAGAATTCCATTTCAGCAGCTTACAGACCCAGGATTACATGACTTAGAAGACTATACCATAATAAAAACCGTATTGTTGCAGAAATATAGGCGGTGTAGACCTAGTGCGAGATGTAAAAGATGAACAGATGGTTGTGTTTCTAAGTGTATGGTTATATTGTGTTATAAAGGAAACATCATTTTGAAAGGTGAGTTATACAATAATAATGCTGAAATTCATTTATAATAATGATTAAATATACCTGTTCCCCAGTAATGCTAGATGGGACATGTACCAGAGACTTTCAGTCATCTTATTTGGAGGAAAATTACACATTATATAGAATGTGAGTCATAACCAAGAGATTTGCGCTGTGTAAATATAATATTCACCCACAAATAACTGTATTAAATATGTAATATCTCAAATTTCTGATCTGTATAGAAGACTTGATTAATGGTAACAGCTGTTTCAGATGTAGGATCCATATTTCCCTCTTGTGATCGTCTTGGGAAATGGATTAAAATGAGATCTCCTAGACTGATTACAACAACAAACACCAAGTGTCGCAAAAGGATCAAATTATCATCTGTTTGCGAATGACTGGACATCAAGTAGACAGCAAAATTATCACACAAATACTTAAAATAATTATTGTGCATCTGGCTACACTGCTGTTCCCTATAACTAATGCAAATTGTGTCCAAATTAACTGCTTTTCAAATACTTATCTAAAGAATAACAATCAAGGAAAAAAATCATCAAAAAATCTGAAGTGAACTAAACTGAACCTGAGAAGCTCTAAAGCCACCTGATTGGAGTCTGAAAGGTCTTAGACTAGACATAGGTAAAACCATTTCCTGGTTAGTATGATAGAAATTCATCTTCATCTTCCTCTGGGCGGATGGCACTAACACCCGGCAATGTCAGACACAATCGGCTTTGTGCCGCCCTGCAACAGCTGGAAGAGTGTGTGTATGACTCTGATTAAAATGTGTGTGTGTGCACATGTGCATAAAGAGGTGTCCTTAGCGTGCGAGTGGAGAATATTCACTCTGCGATGCACGATGTGGGTTTACAGTATCTACCTATGTCTATGTATGCATGTGTGTTTGGTGGCGGTGGCCATGCAAGATAAAGGTCTGACAGCAGGGGAGAGTGCAACCCCCTCACTCCTTCTGTCACTGGCCTGGAGCACCGGAACGTCCCTTCTGGCTGTGTGGGTTGTGTGTGTCTTTGTGTGTCTCTGTGGACTCCACTGTCAGGTTGGACACAGCTTGCTGCCAAGTAACCTGCAGTGATCCATGAGCTATTGATAAACCAGGATAAACTGAGACTATGAGAGAGAATGACAAGTGTCCATCCATAGTTGATGTGACAGGATCACAGTCAAAATATTAAGAGGAAAAAAGAAAAAATAAGGACACGAAAAGCAGGATAGAGGTGTTGATAAATGCATCCATCTCTCCCCCTCCATGTCTGTTTTAGGTGATCTCTTCTTACTTACAATACCAAAACATCTCCAAATTTTCACTTTAATATCATTAAGAGTAGTCAAGAAAAACATTATTCAACTGGGAAGACTGAAAAATAACAATCAACCAGTGACTGCCTCAGCCTGTTACCAGAACTTTGTTTTTCTTAGTATTTTTTTGCTTCAGTTGTTGTGACGTGAAAAAAAGCTAATAATATATTACCATGAAGAAAGGGCTTTGAGGTTTATATATTTCTATTTTGGTTTTTTTAGTCTCTCTGTTCAAGTGAGCTCTCTGTGTGTATATGCAAATATTTGATGTTATGTAACATCTTTGTTATTGGTGATATTTAGAAATGTAGATTTTCTTACACCTACAGAAAGAGGCATGTTTCAATAACGTATTGTTACTTCCGCCAAGGAGGTTATGTTTTTGCCGGCATTGGTTTGTCTGTCTGTCTGTCTGTCTGCAAGATAACTCAAAAAGTTATTGATGGATTTGGCTGAAAATTTCAGGAAATGTTAATACTGGCACAAGGAACAAATGATTAAATTTTGGTGGTGATCGGGGGGCACTGATCTGCCTTGGCAAAGGTCTGCGCTTTCCGAGTGCTTTTCTAGTTTTTACTGTATTCTTCCTGTAAGGGTCCTGAATCCTACCCTAACAGTACTGTCTGTCAATTTTTGGTCTAGTGACATATGTGAATGGTCATGAGAGAACTGTTTTGTTTTTTACATTATAATTTATGCACTTATCCAATTTTATTTCTAAAGTTAATCTCCATTGACAGAGGTCATATCTCCTATTATATTTGATTAATAAAACTAAAACTTTTGTGGATTTGGATCATTTTTACACCCTTGATTTTTTCATCAACTACTACTAGACTTCATGAGCTGTATGCAAAGAAGGGGTTGGCATGGCTTCAGACCTCTGATGTCCCACATTCCAGATTTTTTCAGCATCTGGACCAAACAGAAATGCAGATACAGATGTTAGTTTTTGAAACAGAAGGTGCAGCATGGGAAAGCTGATTGGTGGGTTATTTAAAGACAGAAACTAGGGGATAAAACAATGAAGGATACCAGAAAGCAACAAACAGTGGTAGCAATGAGGTGTAAAGGAGGGCACGCAGTGGTTTGAGATAAGCAGAGTGACACAGAGAGGTAACAGGTATTGATGGAGGCTAAGGGTGAGGCTCTAGATTGGATTATCAGGTCAGTCATAACATTAGACTTGTTTACATCCCTAAGCAGCTGACAGACTTGTCTTCACTCTCTAGAGGTTGGTGTTACAAGCTGCTCTTTCTACCAATTATCATTCATTATTTCACCCACACTCCACCCTCACACTAAGATTATGAAGATAAAAGTCAGCATTTATTAATCACACATTTTATCTTTTTGATTAAAACTTAAAGGAATAGGAACATCCCATCTTTTTAATAGAGTATAATATTAATTTGGAATTGTCCATGTGCTCCCTTCTTATTAAAAGAATCAGACAATAGTAAAGGCTTCTATAGTCTTTTTTCCCCTCTTGCCTCAGACACTAAATCTATTTTTCTTCTTTAAATTATCCTCTACACGGTGGCAGAACTTGGTTTGCTTCAGTGGCATGATTAGTCGTTTCAGTGAATTTTCCCTGAGGCTCTGCATAAGAAAACTAGCATCATGCTCTTTCAGGCACCTAAGCCTCACTCTAACTGGTACAACAAATCTGCTCGCCTCCTTAGCTCAAACATGCTGTTTTTTAGTCTACCCTAGTCGGCACACTTCGCTCTCGTCGTCTCCCTTCATGTTCTGCCCCTCGCCTGTTGCCGTGGTAACTAGCAGAGGGAAGTTGAGTGGAGGGGCGACTGAAGGGAGAGAGGGAGGAGAGATGAGAGGAGAAGAAGAAAGGAGGGAGGGGGGTTGTGTCAGGTTTCTGGGTAAAGTAACCATGGCTGATTTTTCACCACCCTTCTCTTTCTCCTCCCACTTCTTTTTATCTCCACCAACACATCTTCTCTCCAAAACATTGTGCTTTTTATTGATCCAAGGACAATTATTTCCTGTCCTTTGCCCCCTCTTCTTCATTATCCTCCCACATATTTTGCCTGGCTAGGTTTAATTTCTTTTAATCTTATCTCCTTCATCTAGAGTTCCAGGACTTTCCACTTTCCAATCTTCATCTTAACCTTTGTCCTCATCTTAACCCACACCGTATGTTCTTTCAGTGGATACCATTCCATGTTCTTTACCTACTGAGCCACAAAAGGCCTCAATTCAATTTCATCTCCTTCATTCAAAAATACTAGCATCAACTCTACCAAGAGATTACTATCATTAAAATCAAGGGAACTGGCTGTGAATGGCATTCCACGTTCTCTGGAAGTTAAATAATGCAATCAGCTGCAGCAGCAACAACTTCAGTGAATGTGCTTATGTGCGTGTCTGTGCAATGCATATGGAGAAGGCAGATGGAACTGGATTTCTCCCATCAGAGGCAGATATGTTTTCCATGCTACTGTCCACATTTAATTTTTGACATTTAATTGCACAGCCTTAATGAGAGCGTTGTGCATGACAAACGTCCCCTTACAAGGTACATACGGTCACATAATGAGCAAGAGACAGAGAGAAAGATGTTGAGTCGGGAGGCAATTTTTGTTGTGTTGGCATAATATTTTTTGCGTAATCACCAATGCTTGTGTTGTAAGACTGGCAACACATTAGTCTAAAGAACAACAAGGACTGTCTGCTGTGAACAGAGGGTTTTAGTGTGTTGAGATATGTGTTAATATATGTGCCATCTGCATATTTAAGAAATATGTACACACAGTAAAGCTATGTTTAATTCTTGTCCATCTGAAATATGTTGTTGACTTTTTTCAAAATCCACAAATATTTACTTTACAATATTACATTTGAGAGGATAAAACTAGCATATGTCTTCCTCAGTAACTTAAACTCCATTTAAAGCAACTGTTAATTTACAGATAATCCATTAGTTCCATTCATCGGTGTTCTGAAAGTACAATAAATGCACAATATACACTTACTGCATAATAAAGTGTGCACAATGCTCCCTAATGATTTCAGAGACAATTAGTGGGTGCATAAAGTGGACTTAAGAATGGTGTCTGACATTTTAGTGAGAAACCACCAGCAATTTAAATGTCTTCTCTAAATGTTGCCAGGGTCAACAATCACAATGTGGATGTTATTCTGACAGAAAAAGGGGAGAGAAAATGCCAAAGTGGACACTCTGGAAATGAAAAGAAAAGGAATGGGAAAAAAAGAAAAAGAGGAGAGGCACTAGAGATGAAAGAAAAAGCAGGTGGGGATTTCTGTGTGCGGTATGATAATCTAAAGCTATTCGATGGCATTAACAAAAAGAAAAAACCTAATGCAAGAATCCTCCCTTGGCCCAGCCACAGATTACAGCAGTGGGTTTGCGTGTGGAAGCCATTATATAATTCATTCTCTATGATGAGATTTTCCTCCATTGCTGGTTTTTCTTACTACCCCCTCTTTCTCTCACACTGTCCCAGCACTGGCAGGTTTCTCTTTTAATTTAAGGAGAAGATGTCCACACTGGGTTTTTTGGTGACTTTATAATCTTTTTATCCCTGTCTGGAACTAATTCATCTTAAACTGCAATTTGATGTCTTCTTTCAGTACCAAGTCAGTTTTGGTCTCCTCAATGTCTGATTCACATTTTGTTACACAAAAACATCAGGACTTGTGTTTAATATGTGAATATATATGTGTACTATACATGCACGTGCGCACATGTGCAAACATTTTGTGCAATACTGTCTCGCTCTGGCATTGTGAATTCTCTGCTCACTAAGCTCCTTAATGGAGTCACTACAAGGGCAAAAGCATTTTCATTTTTTTGCATTTATTTTATTCCTGCCGTCCATCCCTCCCCTCCACATGCCAGCTGATCACAGGTGGGCGGATCAGCAATAAGACTTTTTCATTACAGGGGTCAACAGCGGTGACCTGCTGTTTTGATGAGAGGTACATGTGAACTGCACGCTGTCAGACTCTGGAAAGGATTAACTCTGCCCTTCGACTCCACATCTGCGCCACGCAAGACTGGCAAAGCTACTGTGCCATTGGTAGATTACCCTTCACACAGCCAAATGCCATCTAATGATTATCTGGCAATGTCTAAGGTGCAGTTGCATGGACCTCCCCCTAAATCCACTGTCCGGTCAATGACAATAGTGTCCAGATATACTTGTAAACCATCCACCAGTTCAGTTTTATGTGACACATTTAGACTGGCTGCATAAAAGCCATATCTTCTTTTTCTATGAAATTAAGTGCACTGCCCAGGGGTAAATTCGTGCAGCAAATATTGCTGATTTTATCTAATAAATCAGGATTTGAATATATAAGCGGATGTGGTTAGAATAGAGGACATGGACAATGCTGGATTTAAATACATTATTGTCCACTGCAATCAGTGGAGAATGTATATTTCAGCATAGTCCTTGTCTTTGTTTGTCTGTATGTCTGTAAGTCCAGTAAATGGTGTTTACTTGTGACAAAACTAATAGTTTAGTACTGCCTGAATGAACATTATGAGGAGTGCAAATACACAGTTTAAAAACTAAGTGTGAAAGATTGTTTCCTGTATCATGTTACTGAGATTGCTTTAGTGTGTTTTATCGCGGGAGAAGTGTATCTGATATCAGTGATGATTAGAATGATCTGTGATTTAAATGATCTCTGTAATTAAGTGATATCATTGAAAGCCTTGACATCCAGATCTCATCTACATAGGTCACATTAGATATTAAAACAGTAATTGTAAGCATGCTGCATGATTTTGGTGCAAACGCAAACACTTTTCTACTCTGCCTAAATAACAGAAAATAAAGAACTGGGTTTTTTATCACCCTATTTGAAGTTTAAAGGCTCTGTGTTTTGCCTATGACCTTTTCTCAGAAAGTAATCATCAATCCGCCCAAATGTTGTACTTCCTATCAACACTGCCTCCAGAGCCATTTTTATATGTCACTATCTATTGACTTGTATGTAATCAAATCCCATAAATCCGCAATGAATGTAACCAGGTCAGGTTTTGATGGGCAACTGTAATAGCATGCACACACACTCTGGATTCTCATGAAGTAATGACAGCAATTTATCATACTGTTATTCATGAGATTATCATTAAAATTCTGATGATGATTAGTGAGAGCTGATCTTATGTATTTTGAACTCTCATGTATCAACACAATTTTACTACAAGGCATCAATCAACAGTGATGTTCAGACCCAGTCTACAGTCTTGTTCCTGACTACTTTAGTCACAGAGTACAGTGTGGGAAACAGGACTCACAGTGACAGAGCAAAAAGATCGCTATCTGAAGTACTTGCATTTTCTCAGATTTAAAAAATAAATGAGGGACGAGCAGAGCAAAAAAAGAACAAAGAGTAGGAAGTATGTAAGAGCGGAGAAATAGAAGCACGTTCTCTATTTACACTGTTTCTAACGTCACAGAAGTACAAAGATGTTATTTGAGGTGCTTCAGTGCATGCATTTGTGTACAAAAACAGAGTGAATTGAAGCGAACCTAATTCCAGCTACAATAATCTCTTTACTTCTGTCCCATCAAATACAAAAATAGTGTCTAATCTGTTCATCTCAGTCCTACTTGTTGCTAAGGCAGTGAGGGGAAAGGCTGTTACTGTTTTTAACAAATCCCCCTACTGAGAGCTCCATTTGATTATGTGTTTACATTTAAATGTGAGTGTATCCAACTGAAGAGATGAGACTAAGCCAAAGGTTTCCATGTTAACTGGGACTAATGATGCAGATGCTAAAATTAGACAAGAAGATGCATCATCATCTTATTGTTTTTACCTGTAAACGCCCTTACAAAGCACACACAGATGGTATTTTGGGCTGTGTGTTATGTGGGGTGATGACACACTGAGGCCTGACTCATTACTGCTCTTCTTTGAGTGGCTGAACAGGCGGATAAATGAAATTTGAAGCACTCTTCTTCTTGGTTCTTATTAGGAGGAAGAGTGTCACTTAACAGTGACACAGTATCCTCACCATGCTCTTTCGCCTTTTTTCTGCTTCTGTGGCTGCTCTCTTGCTGGTTTTTGTGCAGAAGGAGTTCAAAGAAGCCCCCTGCAGTGCTTTCAATTTCAAATTTTCTATCCTGTCAACTTCAATCCTTGCATTTGCCTCCATACTTTACACTGTATGATTCATCACTTTCCCCTGTATTTTCCCCTGTAGTCATCATTAAAACCTGTTCACAACACATTATTCTTTAACCATGCATCCTAACCAGCGGCTGTTAATGTACTGACAAGACTACTTAGTGAATGAGTGTTGCTCTAACATATTAACAAGCACAAACACAAAACTATTTTGCCTGTTTCTGTGGTTCTTTTATCCCCGCTCAAATTTTGTTTGTTGGACTTTATTGTGTTTTTTTCAAAGAGAGACAGCCAGCAGGCTCTCAGTTTACTGCATATAATTTTAAAAATATAAGCTTGTTAGGTCAGTTCACTACATTCACAGTTTCATAACCATTTCTCATTTGAAGAGCTGCTCATGTATTTGATCATTAGATACATTTCTTGCTTCAAAATCTTATTACTAGTCTTTTATGAGCTCTTATCTTTGTTATGATTTTTCCTTTTTTCTTCTCATAATGTACAGTAATAGGGTCTCTACAAGAGAGGATATCACAGGACATCTCATCCATCATTGTACAGTAAATTATTAAATGCCTCTGACTGTATTAACCTCATTTATCTTTTTCTTTCTCCTTCAGGATCCTGCTGACAGTAGTGGTGATCTTCCGTATCTTGATTGTTGCCATTGTGGGGGAGACCGTGTATGAGGACGAGCAGACCATGTTCATCTGTAACACTCTGCAGCCAGGTTGCAACCAGGCCTGCTATGATAAGGCCTTTCCCATCTCTCACATCCGTTACTGGGTCTTCCAGATTATACTGGTGTGCACACCCAGCCTCTGCTTTATTACCTATTCCGTTCACCAGTCAGCAAAGCAAAAAGACCGGCGCTACTCCTTTCTGTACCCCATAATGGAGAGGGACTATGGGAGGGACGGGGCACGAAAGCTCCGCAATATAAATGGTATTCTCGTTCAGCACGGCGGAGATGGTGGCGGAGGCAAGGAGGAACCTGACTGCCTGGAGGTGAAGGAGATACCCAATGCCCCAAGGGGCCTCACCCATGGAAAAAGCTCCAAGGTTCGCCGGCAAGAGGGGATCTCACGTTTTTACATCATTCAAGTGGTTTTCAGGAATGCCCTGGAGATTGGCTTCTTGGCCGGCCAGTATTTCCTGTATGGTTTTAGCGTGCCTGGGATTTTCGAATGCGACCGCTACCCATGTCTGAAGGAGGTGGAATGCTATGTCTCTCGACCCACAGAAAAAACAGTGTTCCTGGTGTTCATGTTCGCGGTGAGTGGTATTTGTGTGGTGCTCAACCTGGCTGAGCTTAACCATTTGGGCTGGCGCAAGATCAAGGCTGCCATCAGGGGAGTCCAGGCACGCAGGAAGTCCATTTGTGAGATCAGGAAGAAGGACATGGCGCATCTGTCCCAGCCACCTAACTTAGGACGCACACAATCCAGTGAATCAGCCTATGTCTGACCACTAAGAGAAGGAGCTGTGTCCCATAAGAGTGAATGTGGAAGAGAGAGAATGAAAAATGTATGAGTTTAATTTATTGACCGTTGCTTGGAGGTCAAAGAGTATAGCCTCTCATATGGGCTGATGGACCAAAAAACCTCTGCAAGAGTTGAGAGCGATTAGAGGAAGAAAATTACAAAGCATGAAGAGGGCACAATTCTGCTCTGCAAACGAACATGATGAACAGATTTTGATCTCAAGGGAAGATATTCCAACTGCCATTTTATACTTACATTCTTTTTTTAACTAATTACTTTCTCCTCTGCCCCTCAACTCTTTGGAATAAAACCTCTAGGGGCTGAAGAGGGACACACCAGAGATGAGAAGAAGAGCGAACGGGAGTGAACAGATGAGAGGCTGTTTTGTGTTCTTTTGGGATATCGGAGGATGACAGGTGGTGCATCCCATGGTGCTTTTCTTCTGGACTGTGTCAGCATTAGTGAAAAAGTGAAGACCGGATAGGAGGTGGGACAGGGAGGATGAGTAGCAACATCATTAAAAGAGGAACGGAAGAACTGTCAAAGCCATGACACACTCTAGAGAACAAAGTTTGCAAGAGACTAGGAGGGAAATATTACACTGTTGGAAAACAAATGAAACAACCATGGAGGGAGAGAAGAGAGGGAATGTATTTCTTTTGTTTCCTCTCCTTGCCAGGGACTTGAAGACTGAAGCCAAAAAAGAAAGAGCTGCCTCTGAACAGTGTCAACTTCACCTCTCTTGGAACATCGTCACAAGCCAAAACCAAGAGAAAGACTGACAATGTTTATGTTTTGTCTCTTGGCAAAAAATTGCTTTAACACAAACAAAGCGAGTACCATAAACACTTTTTTTCTTTTCTCTCCCCAATCATTTTCTCTCTCTGCTCCACGGTTGGCAGCTATGTAGACACTGGGGGCTTCGGGTGACAGTAATGACCCTCACGGTTCTCCTGCTCCGTAAACCTGGGAGAGGAACTAATGAACAAATGGATAAACAGCGAGTAAACATCAGACTCTCCTAAAGCACAAGCCAAACATCCCTCTTTCCAGCATTCCAGTGTGCTCACAGACAAAGGAGAGAAAAAAGAGGTGAAGTAAGAAAGGGAACGAGAATTTATAGAGGGGAACAGATCATTTTATTACAACTTTTAAAAAAAATTTTATAAAATATATCACACAGACTTATGATATTTTTTCTTTTTGAGAAAACAATGGTGCCATCCTTGAGATATTTAATTATTGTTAAAAGTAACATAGAGTATATCATGGAAATATTATTTACCCATTTAGATTATATCCAAATAGATTTATTTATCTTTGTGGGTGGGATGGGTGGGAAAACATGTTGCTGTTTTTCAAATGTATAAACTGTCTGTCTTTTTTCATTTTGTTATTAAATTAAATCTCTCACCGATGGAACTGATTAATGACATGTACGGGGGTGGGAATAAGGGACAAGATTGTGAGCTTTGTTTCATATCGCGCTGCGGCTGTGCAACAGATTTTCTTATTTGCAGCTGTAAAGAAAGTTTTATCTTTAACTACAATTAAACACAATTTCCAAGTGTTGACAAAACAGACATCTTAGAGAGGAGAGCTTTAGTTTTCTGGAAAATCAGTTGCACAGCCCTGGGCAATTAAGGCCTGTGAGCCATTTGAAAAGGCATGTTTACTTGAAGAGATGTTTCCTGAATGATCAAGCTGTGTAACCGAGGAGCTGTAAGTCTCTAAGAACAGTTGGTGTTTTTGAATCTCAGTGATTTCATTTTGCTTTGCTTTTCTGACTGGATTTCAGCATGCATGCCTTGTAAGAGAATGAACGAAAAGAATGAAAAATGAAAGAAATAGAAAAAGACGACAGAAAGCGTTGCACCTTGATTAATGCAGACGAGTGGGAGAGTGGCAGACTGGAGGAACTCATGTTTGGATGAAGGCTGCATACCCAAATGCATAATTTCAACCTTTTAAACCTGTGAAACCAGAAGTAGGTAGTGTGCTGCACATGGTGTCATTCTAAAGAATTTTTATGTATTTAAATGACATGGATTTTAACACACTTGCCAGTTTTGCTACTGTTCATTATCATGATGCAAGCACAAACAGACAGGAACACAAAACATGCTAAACTCATCTGTGATCTCAAGATGGTTCATTGATCTTTTTTTTTTTAGATAAAATTCCTGTTTCAGTTTTATAGACCAAGACAGTGCTCATATGCTGATTATTATTTAACTTAGGGCTGATGCACAAATTCTTCTTAGACCTTTCCTATGAACTCAGTGCTCTGAGTGGCCAGGCATTAAGTGAGAATCCTGCCTGCGCTTGAACTGAACGGCCTTAATGTAGCTTGACACAGCAAAGCATACCACTGCCAGTCTTAGGGGTTTGATTTTTTATTATAGGACCCCCTTTTGTAAGAAAGCTAGTCAGTTAAAGTAGCTGTGTTGTATTTTGGATAAGTCCACATATCAGTATCTGTACTCTTTAACAACTCTCAGCAGATTGGGTCTAATTCTTTATAATAATAAATAGTAACAGGGAGGAAGATGAAGACAAAACTTTGTGACGTTCAGTGTTAAGGTTTTCAGTTTTGTTAAACTTTCCTTCAACTTGCCTTATCTGGTTACACTGCGATTAGAGGCATTCCTCACAATTCCTTTACACTTCCAGCGTCATTACGTTGTAGGGGAAAAAACAAGTGAACATCTGTTGCAACAGTGCCACTGATAGCCACTGATGTTTTCCCAGCTACAGAACAACCCTTAAACAGTACAATATACAAAATACTAAAAACTGGAAAAATACACTGCCACCAGAGTTACCATAAGTGTTTGAACTTTGGCAACAGCTGATGTTGTAGAGATGTCCTCAACTCTGCCTCTCCATTCACTCCCACCTATAATCTCTATGATACTTACAGGTGATTATCCCCAGATTTAGACTCCTCTGAGGATCTCCACAGGGCTCAATAGAATGGTGCAGTTTACAGTACGCTTGAGGAAGGACACCGACAGTGCACGCCAGAAAGGCTAATTATAGAGGTTGTGTCTTGGCCTCCCTTCATTTACTGAGAGCTTGGGCTTAAATACTGACCTTGAGATTTAGGGCCAAGCCAATGTCCTGCACTATACACAGCTCCTCCTGGAGAGTCACTGTACAGTACCACACTGATCCAATCCCCACAGCACAGATCACTGCTGGTGTCAAGTCTATTTTTGGTTCATGGTACTTGCACACATGTAGTGCTAATCTCAATGTGGAAACAGCAGTTTGAGTTCATTTTTGTCTCCCATTGTCTGGTTTCATTCAGGTCAAAAACACCCACATAACCAGCCATAAAGCTGTCCTGGTTTCTATGGTTTAGATTTATACAACATGCATTAGTAACAAAACTGTAAGTTGAAATGCTGTGAGCCTGCAGTTAGCCAGTCGACTGCTTTATAAGAGCAGGTCCTGCACCTTCCAACAGTCCACTACTCCCCACTGTCTACTTTTCTATTTGTCAATGTGAAATGAATTATGCAACTTTTTTTTCTCATTTGCTTATCTTTTTGATGTGTGAATTAATTTTGTTGTCTGTTGCTCTTTTGTGCAGTGACATATCAAAAAAGAAGATGTTTTCTATGTAAAAGAACAAAAAAGTTTTTTTTCAATGTGTAAAATCAGAAAACAAGCAGAAAAGTATGTTATATTTCTTCCCTTGCCAAAGTGATATGCAAAATTTTATTAATTTTCAACCGTTTTTTAAACTGCATGTGTTATGGCTAGAGTAAGCATGTTTCTATGTTTTCTTCAAAGGACTCTTTAAAGACAGACTTTTTTAGTCCAAAATCTTGAGCAAAACTATTACGTCTTGATGCCAAGTGTGTATATTAACAAGTTCCTTAGAGCCAGGCAGACAATAACAACTCACTGATGTTAGAACTACCTATTCCAGTAACTCACAGTTTCAGCTCCAAAACAATTTATGAAAAACTCCACAAAAACATATTACTCAGAATTTTGCACATAAATGTAAAATACCTTTATAATGTGTTGTAGAAGATGCTTAATGATCTATAAGCCAATCATTCAAATGATCTACTGTATAACACAGGGTACACAGAAATACAAGCATACAGGTAAAAGGATGGCACCACAAGATCTCAGAACATTCCAGGGTTTAGTCCCAGCACAATGTCCAACTAACTTATCATTTACCACCTCTACGATAGGATTAAATCTCAGAGAACCTTGTTTTTGCATACATTGGCAACTTTTGGAGAGTAGTACACTGATAATAGACTCAGGAAAGAAAACAATGCTGATCCTTTACAGTTTTGAGAGCTTTTTTAGTCAAAATGCTGTTTCTACATAAAAAACCCCCACAAGAATCATTTGATAGAAAAGGGATTAAAATGTCAGCATACTTTCCACTTACCATCATACTTTGTACTGTAAAGCCCTCACGAAAACTGTCTTCAAGTCTTATTAGTTTCCTGCTGGTGCTACTGAGGTAAAAACATTTATGAAGATACAGTTCCATCTCTTCAGCACACTACTACCCCACGTACCACGACTTATGTAGCAAAGCAGGTCTCCTTAATAATAGGCAAAGCTGTTACTCTTGACTGTTACTAACAAATGGACATGACCACAAAAAGCTTGTATAAATAATCATTTTCATAAGACACGCCACTTCCTTTGTATTGAATAATAGTAGCAAACAATTTGACACCTCAGGAATGAAGCATATTGAGCTGCTGCATTAAGATAGAGCTCACTGAGCTACAACATTGCTCTTTATACTGCCAAATTGACCTTAGATTAATTTAGTAATCACATTATGTAGCCAATCTGAAGGGCTGGTGACCTTTCAGATCAGTAGTTATGGAAACATCCCTTTTACACATTGAAGGGCTTCTTTCTTACTATTAACAAAAAGCCATAGTTTAAAAAAAGAAAGAGGTTTCCAGCTTCAGACATTGTTGTAGAAGTATAATGTATACTCCCAGTTCAAGCTAATGACATTCATAGACATGGAGTTAATTAAGAGATCATTTTTGCATTTAAATTGAAAATTAGACATGCTTTTTAAACAGTGTTTAACTGAATGAGACAAATTTCAGCTTTTAAAGCTCCTTGTCCCAGATGTTCAGCTTCAATTTTCATTTTACTCTGTGAAATAAAAATGCTCCCTTTCCCCCCCACAGCCCTGTCTGATGTTGCTACGTCTGTCCTGTCGGTGAGATTATAACCGTTTCAGGGTTCAGGAACAACCTCTCAACCTCTTACTAATCTGTTAGGATATCAATTGTGATTACTTCATCTAATTACATAGAGTGGCAGATCCAGGCAGGACAGAATTTAAACCACCATCCACATTTGACTAAATCACTCTGTGCATCTCTCTCACCAGTACTGCCACATCTCATGGCAGCAGGGCTGGAGATGGAGGAATATAATCTGACATGGCTTCAGGTGGTGTCTTGTAAAGCATAGCTACATTAATTTAATTTAGATCGTCAAAGAAGGCTAAAAAAGAAGAGTCATGAACAAGACACACGGGAAGCAATGGCTTTTAGCTGTTCAATATCAGTGAACTCAGGTCCACCACTCACTCTTCACTTCTCCAAAACCAGCACCTCTTAAGCTTTGACCAGATTCTTTAACTGCTAAGATGTGTGTCTTTTAACTGTGTGAGAGGCCTGTTGTTTAAGTGAGAGGATGAATCCTAAACAGTGATGTTTCAGGGCAGTGGGAGAGCAATGTCACATTTAGCCAATATTTGGCACCATTATGGTGATTAATATTTTAAGGGATCAGAAAGGGAAAATAATAACAAACCTTAGCCCTAGAAATTTCAGCTTAGCTTCAACAGAACATGTCATATGTGACATCTTTACGGATGTAAAAACAGGAACGAAGAAACATGGTCAAACACACACACATACACTTTGTAATCTGAAAATCTGTTGTTTCACACTGCAGATTTTATGATGTACCTGACGGACCTTCATTTGAAGGTTCACTGTATATTTATGACTGGTGTACTGTATGTAAAGACTGAATAAAACCTTGAATGTTACATCAAGCCTAAACTGGCCTTGTGCTGTTGATTTACTGTTTGGGTATATATGTTCCTGCAGTTTGGTTTTTTGTCTCTGTATGTCAGCCCTGCGATGAACTGGCGACATGTCCAGGGTGTACCCTGCCTTTGCCCACAAGTAGCTGGGATAGGCTCCAGCAACCCCCATGACCCTAGTGAGGATAAAGCAGGTTCAGATAATGAATGAATGAATGAATGTTCCTGCAATTGCGTGTGTTGCTTAGTGAATGTGAAGATGTATGTGAATGAAAACAAGCAAAGGAGGTTTCAGTTCATATTGATACAGGTCTATATATAGCTGAGAGAACACGGCATTTTCAGAGGGTTGTGTGCAGCCCAGCTGGTTGGTGTAATGACATTTCTGAACTCAATAGGTGAAACTGAAACCTTTCAGCAGGATTAAAACCTTTAGACCATGGCACTGATGATGCACACTACGTCCACGCATGTGTGCTAGTAAGTTACGTGTAAGTACAGTTATATTATCTCTTTCAATGCTGAATAAATACACAAACAGTTGTACATCTGGACAAAAAAATGCATATATGCATTACATTAGTAAACAATACTCTGTCAGAGCATCTACTAATTATGTGTGTGTGTTTCTCTGTGTGTGTGTTTCTGTGTGTGTGTGTGTGTGTGTGTGTGTGTGTGCGCACCCGTGTGTGTCTGTACGTCCAACCCCCACCCACCTTACTGAGTAAGGTCACATGGTGGCTGTGCTGGACTGGGATTGAAGGCTTGTTGCCACGGCGATAAGCCAGCCGGTAATATCTCTAAGCACAACCAGGATTAATCTGCCGACAGATGGCTTGCTGCTTAGCGTCACTTCCTGAAACAAACACACACACAAATGTAGACATGCACAGAGGATTCACATTCACCATCATCATCCCCATCATTATTGCCCTCTTATCCTTTCACATTACCATCACCTTCACTTCCTATGACATGCAATGATACACGCGCAAAAGCACACTGATACTGACCAGCACCTATGCAGTGTATGAACTACACCATGGCTTTCAGAGGAGCTCACTTGTTCATACATTATTCCTTGTAAAAAGAAGAGAAATTAAAATATTAGGTAAATAAATCATACATCAATAATACTATTAGCAGTAATAATTTTACATAAGGAAGTAGACGTAGGCAAAGAGAAATGCAAGTCAAAACATATTATCAATATTATTCAGTTCATGTCTTATAAAGACAAGCCAAGTTACCCCGAATCACCTATAGTTCACAGCCTGCATTCTAGCTTCATCACACACAAGTATAGAAAGTCAATGCCATCATCTTCAGTGCATCATATATATTATCATCATTACCGAAGCAGTCTTCATCATCACCGTTATCATTATTCCCGCCATCATCACCACCATCTTCATCCTCATCTTTCACAGCAACCAAAGTCAAGCACTCCTCTCTCCTTCATCATCATATCTATTACTAGCACCATCATCTGAAGCACCATGGTCATTACCTAAAACTGCTTTCATCCCACAGGGATCAATACACCAGGCAGATGTTAAATCATCCCGTGTGTATCGCCATGCACGTTCCTCATTCATCACCACAGTCTCATGGTAATAGAAGCAGGACCTCAGTTCATGGTTCAAGAGGTTTGCATGTCATCTACACAAAGAGCTCTAGATTTATTGTCTGGACTTTTCCATAAGTTAAGAAGTGAAAAGGAAGAAAATCCAAATTTTACAGTCTGACATTATCAGTGCAAGCAGAAAATATTACACAGTATAGATTTTTGTATTTTGACCTTACAAAACTTATTGTGAATAGATAGTAATTAATAATAATTTTGAAAAAACACAAAATTATTTAATAATTTTTGAAAACCCTCAGCCTTCAGTCCACGCCAAAGTATTTGCACATACGGAAGGATGGACGACGGACTTATGACAATACCCTGTGACGAGGGCCGAGGGTAAAAACTATGAGTTATGTGTAGTTGCTTTCTTGACACAAATACTAAAATGAATGAGTATGCATTAATGTCTTGTCCATGACAATCAGCATTAATTTCTCAAAGTGACTGTAGAGGAAATGGTAAAGTTTTCTGGGGGACTTTGCTCTTCTTAATAATATCCTCTGTATGCAATGGTTTTCTAGTTTTCTCTATCTGTATCATGAACAGTGTGTAAATCGGTCTATTACTGATTACTTTAATAAAGATACTTGCATGCATGCTCTTCTTTCCATCATCATCAAGACAGTGCAACATCTCACTCACTTGACCTCAGACAGAATGACCAAAAAAACCTTTCTTAGCCATAAAACAGACAAAAGTAGAAATTGTTACTTAGTCTTCTTGCCAAATTTAGAGTTTAAAACTGTGTAAAACAGGCAGCTCATACACAAATTTGACATACTTACACAGTACTGAAAGATAAAAAGCAAGAAACACTGGCTACATTCGCAATCTATTCTCACTCTTAAGTACTGAAATTCTCTTTAAGTCAAATAATGTTAAATAAAGGCTAAATTAAATAAAAATACTAATGTCGACTAATAACCAAATTGAGCTCCCCCAACTGCCATGCTGTAGTTATAGCACACTGAGTTTTCCCCTTTACAACATCCCAGTCATCTTTACTGGAAATGTGCACACTGACAATTGTTCTGTATTAAAATATGTGAGCAGTTGGCCATGTTTGTGGTGGTGAGAGAATTTGATGTTACAAATCAACCCTACATCCACAGCTTCACATTTCATCCTAGCATGTCCATTAATTCATTAATTTCAACAGAGCCTTTCCAGTGCAATTTAAATGTATCACAAGGTACAGAATCACATCACTCAACAGCTTAAAACTTGTCAGGGCTCTACTTTGAATATGAAAAATACATACAGTTCAATATCATATTTCTGCTCTGTCAAATTTGCAGAACTTCCTCTTCATGCACAAAAAACAGTGTCAGCCACTTCCACTGGCACTGTGGCAATAAGTCACAAAGACTACCTTACTTTATACAGGTGCGCCAGGGGTTCAACAAGGTACTGCATGGGGAAAGTTGTAAGGAATATTTATGTCCATACAAAGACAATGGTTCTAGTGCTCTCTTTCACTCAGGGTGAGCCGGATCATTTCTGTTCTTGACCCCCTGGGGCTCTTCTTGACTGATCTGGTATTAATCAAGTTTTTGCTCCATGTCCTCTTAGAAGATAACTTTATGAGCATGTTCATGTAGCTGATTTTTTGTGTTTTTATGCATGTCTGCTCATACAATCATTAGAGTAAAATTTAACTCCATGGAACCCATATTGCCCTTTCTTGTGGCAGGACTAGACCATAACTTGTTTGACAGACATGTGGACAAAAGAAGGCAAAGCAATCCCAGATTATCAGAGAATCACAAACATAAAAAACAATACGTGACACTGGAACTGGATGGTGAAGGACAGCAGAAATCAACAGAATCAATCAGTAAACCAGAGGGTGATTGAAGAGTGCAGACCTTGACAAAGGCCAACAGTTCATTCTTCTCATTCCTCAATATTATTAAACTATATCCAAGTCAATGATCACCTAGGGCTCTGCAGTGTTAAAGGAAATGAAAAACAATTCAACCTGTCTGGTTTTATGGGTTTTCTTCAACTTTAAGGAGTTCATTAAGAGGCCCTGCCCTTCTACCAAGTTTTATGAAATGTGTAGTCAATACACAGGTAAACATGAGTGATCCCATAACCTTGTCTGAGGTAATGAAGATCCAAGCAAAGAAGGACAGACTTGGGGACATTCTTATTTAATGTTGAGGGGTGAGGAAACGAATAAGAAGAGGCAGAAGAAGAACGGTTTTTTGTTGAATTAGAGTGAAAATTAGTCAGAGCAAGGCTTGGGGAAGCAGATAAGATGGCCTCAGGCAATGTTTAGGAGGGGAGGAGATAGCAGAGATGCAGGGACCAAAGATAAGCCCAGGGGCACAGAGACAAAACCAAACGAAGGAAGAAGGGAAGAGAGAAACCCTAGAGAGACAGCAATAATCAAGAAAGCTAAATAATTAAAAACTGATAAGAGAATGAGGAGGTATTCTGAGAAATTTGGGAAAAGAAAAAAAGGGTGATGGAAAAAAAAAATGGAGAGGATTGGGAGGGCTGCTGCAGCCGTGGAGCTGGAGTAAAAGAACATGGGAACATGCTGGCTGTTCTGCCTGGCTGCCTCTGCTCTGTCTTCAGGGAGAGCAGCTGAGGAGGAGGAGAGGGATAGGGTGAAGGAAAGGGGGAGGAGGGGTGCTTCAGGATTGAATACAGAGTAGATATGGAAGGAGAAGGAGGTTAGAGGAGGAGGAGGGGGAAATTGGGATGATTGAGGGATAGAAAACTAGGGAGCAAGAGGCAGAGAAATGCTTCATTGAAGATGATGAACTGTCTGTCAAGTTGTTAAAACAAAAGTGGCCCTTTGAGAGTTAGGAGAGAGAGCTGAGAGAGACAAATGGACAAATACTGGGGGGAATGAAGCCCAGTAGCTATGAAACTAAAATGGAAAGAAAGAGAAATAAGGTGTGATAGGCAAAGGGAACACTGAAGGAGAAAGAATGGAAACGAAAATTGGTGCAGGGGGCAGTTACAGAAAACATGAACAATGAGACAACGAGCGACAGAAAGTAAGGACACTAAGTCACGAGAGGAAGAAAGGAAGAGAGAGAAGACGACGATGAAGAAAAAATAAGGAGAAGAGAGGAAATCGTGTCAGAGTGATTGTGAGACGGCGAGGCAGTAGCTTTGGGCAGGGTGAGAGGAAGTGATGCGTACGCTAACAGGAAGGAGCAGATCTCGGCGGCACGCGCCAATCAAACACCAGTCCTCCCAGGCGCCCTCCTTGACCGCCAGCACAAACACACATATATAATACCAGCACGTGCACACGCACACACATACGCATCATGGAGCAGTGAAGGGGATCCTTGAACAACTATGCTTACACACTCGTGAACAGACATCTACAGTTGAGTGGACAGGCTTTTGGGACACGAAGGCTTCATGCACGCACAAACATACACAGACAGGTCAGCTGGCAGGCCTTCAGTGGCATGACATGGTGTCAAGGCAATGTCTAGCCAGCTCCCCAAGCACCGATAAGCCACAGTCCCTACTACTTCACACTCACGTGCACTCTGTGTGATATATAGGATATAAATCATGTATTAATGTGGGAACCAACATGCACTTGTCATGTAACTAAAAGAACCATATAAGTAAAGTTAGGGTGACCAAATGTCCTCTTTCGCCCAAACATGTCCTCTTTTCTTGTCCTGTCTGGGCATTTTTTATAAATTAGCGAAAATGTCCATTTTTAATTGTTTTTCACAGGAAAAACTCTTTAAATGCGTAGGCACAAGCGCAGTTGGAGTTCGAGTTCGAGTTGCAGATTTGATGGGTCGAGTTGCAGCAAGAAAGCCATTGCTGAGACTTCAGAAAAAGAAAAAGAGGCTTGCCTGGACCATGAAACACTGCCAGTGGACTACTGAAGACTGGAAGAAGGTGTTATGGACTGATCAAACCTGCAACTGGAAGTCTTCTCTTCACAGTTGAAACTGAGACTTGCTTACTTGCTATGCTTGTCCTGTGAGTCACCTATCACTCAAGCTGTTGACTCTCAGAAACTTGTCTTCTGATTCTGTTGTGGCTTTGGCTCTGCCACACCTCTTCCTGTCAGCATTTCCCCCAGTTTCTGAGTGCCTTTTGATGGTGAAGGAAACTGGACTTACTGGCACCTTGACTTTCTTGGCAATTTCTCTGGAGGAAAGACCAACATTTTTAACTGTTTTGATGGTCTGTCTCTCTTCTGTCATTAATTGCCTTTTCCCCTTTTCCATTTTTATAGTAACACACTACTTTCTGTAGTACAGTACTGTTCAAATAATGCTCACAACGGTATGGTACCAAAGTGTGTTCCATCACTACTTTTATGCAGACAGAGGGGATGGTAAGTAATTAAGAAACGTTGGGACACCTGTAGGAATTGGTAGCACCAACTTGTGAGGCTTGATCAACCTCCATTGCTGCAGAACTGCTTTAAGTTGGTAACCCATTTCTTGTTCGCCTTTTTGTATGATTCTGAAATGTACATTATTTTTCAGTTTTGTTTAACCTTACCTTTTTTTTTTTTTAACCTCTGGCAGTTCACTGCATACCTTTGTACCATTTCAAGCTGTTCATTGGACTTGAACTGCTTGAATTTCAATACAAAACTGGAAAGATTGGGGTGTTCTAAAACTTTTGACCGGTAGTGTATATGTGTGTGTGTGTGTGCGCGTGTGTGTGTACACATATATATATATATATATATATATATATATATATATATATATATAATGCCTAGAAATAATAAAAAAACCCACATTAAATTATGAAGATATTTACATTAACAAACTATCCTTTAAAAACAAAATGTGAATAACCTGAACAAATATGAACTGAAAAAGGACACAAGTATGTACACACAGCAGCTTGGATGACACTTCTACAGCTAGAATAATCAAATAATTCCAAGCAGCCTGTTTCACTGAAATATCTTCTCCAGGGATATGGGTGCTTGCACTGAATACTATGGTAGTTACATAGCGTGTGATCAAGTACAGTGTCCTCTTTTTTGGAAATCAAAATATGGTTGCCCTAGTAAAGTATTAATTTTTTACTTTGAATTGTTAGGTTTTACCAGTTGACATTAACCTTTTTTGACTTTGTGAAAAAAAAAAAAAAAACTGTAAATTTGCTAAGACTTTTTGATCTTTTCCAAGTCTCTTCTCTTGTAATATTGTGTAAGAGTAGAGAAACAAAGAGGCAACACAAACAACAGCAGTTCTTATCAATTTAAGTTGTTTTACAGCAGTAAAGAGTATAAAGAGTTTATAGGAAAAAAATGAAACTAGTGCTTTTTGAGAACCTCTTTCAGTCCATAACAGCAGAAAAGTAGTTACATTGCTGGACAGGTCTAGTGCAAGTAAACGATATATTGAGTTTCATTTCTTGGCAATCTGATGTGTAGGCTGCAAGCTACTCACCAATTTACTTGCTGACCCCTGCAAAATGGAGACCTTCCAGTCAGCCAGGAGTTACTAGAAGAGAAAGGAACAGTGACAAATGGGGTTAAGGTGTGAGAAAATTAGGGTTGATTCACACAGCTAGCCTCAGTGTTCAGTTCTCATTTATTGCTCACACGTTATTTAATGTTCAAGATTATTTTTAAACAAATAGCTGAACTTACCCTGAACTGACAGAATATGTGCACATACCACAGATGCTGATATGGAAGTAATAAACATAAATACCAGTATGACGGTTTAAAGGTTATGTTGCAGAAAAGCACATCTATATCAGATGTAGGACCACACAGCTACACTATCATATATCAATGCTATTTTATGCATAAAAACTTAAAAGCATAATACACACCAGCAACCAATGCGGTAATAATAACCTGCCGAGGACATAATAATTTTGGCCACTTTAAACGTAGTAAAACCAATAATGACATAAAATGGAAATAATATAGTAAGGTTTTTAGCTGGTTATTACATTATGGGCCTAGCATGAAAAATGGGTCATTGGTTGCTATACATTGAGCAATTAGAGAACCCAAGAGGCAAGTATTTCCTTTAGAAGTTAATAAAGCAAATTAGAAACATTAAATACATTTGTTTAATGAGACTGGCCTTACATTGAATAACAAAGCAGTACACTAGCATGTTACCACAACAACTTGGTAAGTCTACGCCTAACTTTAAGAGCTGCAGAAGATAACATAAAATTATACATACCTCATATTAAATCTATCATTTGGTACTTCTTAAGTATAATTCAATATATTTCTGGTGAGTATGAACTTTAATCACAGAAGCCACAATGTCCGGTACGTGATTAGCAACAGCTTTATGCTAATTGCGAATCATTTTCACCTGCAGGGTTGCCAGGTCCAAGAAAAAAATCCAGCCCAGTGACCTCTCAAAAATCGCTAAAAAGTATAACAAGTAGCCCAATTCTTTTACGATCTCCAATCAAAATCAATTCATTAAATGTTGTCACAGTGCATTAAACAATATGTAAGAAGAAATATTTTGTCCTTACCTATTTCTTGTTACTGCCGTTTCTTCTTTTACTGTGCAGAGAACAGTTACAGCGGTTGCCATTTTTGTCCCTGGATAAACACCCAAACATGTCAAAATGTTTACATATTTTTGGCTACGACACATTTCCAAACCAACCCAAAAAAACCGCAACCTGTGGCACTGTCTTTTATCCTGCAATTGCATTTTTAAATTAGCCCAACTGGGTGGGGAAACCGCAGACCTGGCAACACCGCTCACCTGTTGTAGCTGCTTCTTGAACCCTAAAGACCATGTAGCCGGCTCACTGTCACTTCATTTCCTACGTATATTTGTGAAAACATCTGCTGTGTAAAACTCTGCATGTAGCCTAAGTTATTCAGGCCATGCACAGCCAGATGTTTTCAACTTTTATGAACTCTACACTGATCAGGATAAAACATACATAAACATTACATTACATTACATTACATTACATAAATAAATAAATAAATAAATAAAACTTTAACTCATGAAGGACATAGGGTGCAGGTTGTGTGGAATTAGGGCTATATGTTCTGTACATTTTTAACATTTCTGTAACTTACTATGTTGAATCAGTTTAGTAATATCTTTATTAGTCCATAGTGAAAGACAGACCAGCTGCACAATCTAAACTATGTCATGCACAGCAGAAATTTATATCATGTTTACATATTAATGTTGAGATTATGTCATACACAGGAAAACATGTTAAACAGTCACTAACACTTAATAATATACAGAGGATGTGATTGCAAAAAAATATGTGTTGGACTCCAAAGAATAAACTAAAGAAGGTTTGTGTTGGCAATAATTTGTGATGAATAACAAGAAATTTCATGTCCAGAAATAGCCATAAAGGTCACTCAGCAATACACAACCTGTTCATCATGGACCATGGACCTAAATATAAACAGGACAACGTGCCAGGTCCCATGACACTTTTTAAACAGTGTATAACCCCTCGGAGATACCTTCTGTTCTCACATGCAAGCCTCGTGACTGTAAATATGATAGTTTAATGTCTATTCTTTAATATTTTTACATTTTAGAAGCAGAAATGAACTTAAAAATCATAATATAACATTTACATTGTTTATGAAAAAAGCATAAATTCTCCTGAACTTCACAGTGTCATATGGGCTTCAAATGGCAGAAGCTTTGCATAAATATAGCATATTCAACCTGACATGCCCTTTAAAGCAGCTTGAGTCTAAATGTCTCCAGCAGGCATTTAATGTACATACCATTGAATATGAATGAATGAATCCATATTCAACTTGCAAACGCTGGGGCTTTTCTAATCTTATTTAGGTAAGAAAGATAGCCCTTTTTTTCTGAAACAACAACATGAATTGACATTAAGCATAAATATTTTTGTAGTCGATTTAATGCAAAAAAGCAAGTGTGGGAGTATTTTTTTTCGTAGTCTTGAGTCTATCCTCAAACATTAAGAGCCTCAATTAAATATTGTTCTTTCTATTGTTGTGTCTGTCATTCCACTGCTGCTTAGACTTTCCACTGCAACATTTTCTTACTGTTACACACAACAGTCCCCATTGATTAATCATTGTTTTTATTGTGTTTATTTTACTGTACAGCACTTTGGAAACCGTTGTGTTTATTTAAATTTGTGCTTTATAAATAAAAATGGATTGAAATAATTATCAATAACAAATAATGATTTATTAATTAATGATAAATGATTAATTTCATGTTGAATCAGTCCTGTGGATAAGACACTTGAAATTTCAGAGGAATAAAAAGCAGAGTGTTAATTTAAATAATCTAAGAAAGGGGGTTTTAACAGACTAAAGTAGTGTTTTTATTCTCTTTTCTTCCCACACTGTTAACATCCATTTCCAAAGAAATCATTACACAACACATCACATAGTTTGGCACAGTAATTAGATTTATTTATTTAAATTTTATCACCTGCAAAAAGCTGAAAACAAAGGTCCAGAATGGGATATCTGTTGCAGACACACAGTATTTTATGTCTGGATCTGATCTTTTTTTTCTATCATTACAGTTGCTGAAATGATTGTGCGCTAAAATCCTGGATAAAGTCAAAACAGCGTGTTTTATAAATGAGGCCCCAGTGTTTCCTTACATAATGCCCAGGAACAGAGGGACAGTGGACATTAGACAGGAGCTCTTTACAGGGCCGCTGGACTTTGTCTGCTAAGTGCTTTCAGAGAGCCAGCATCAGGGAGACCAAGCCTGACAAGCACACATATACAAGCATGCACACAGACATATATATGTGTGCACAAGAACACGTGCATGCTCTCATTCCTGTCCCCTTAAACTACCCCCTATTGTCCCCCACCCCTCTGCACATACACACACACGTATACACAAACCAGGGAGATCTACCATCCATCTACGCGACAGACTCTCCTTATATAATCTGCACCACTAGAGATCATTACAGAGGCTTTAAAGCACCAATCCGTCACTTTAACGGCATCTCGAGCCTCTGCCACTTTGTTTAGGGTAAGCTGAGGGATATGGCACCAGCAAAAAACTTTGAAGCTGGTGTATATGAAACCAGTGCCAGGAAAGTTGTTCTCATGATGTTGTAACACGGTATAATCATATCATAATAAATCATAACCCAGAGAATGCAGAGAAAACAAACAGATTGTTCATCCTTCACCATTTCACCTTGTAATTACAACATCCCATCAAACAAATGAAGGTAAAGTTTTCTATACACAGGATGAATCAAGAGGTAACTATTGGGGAGTCAGGACTTTCCTAGCAATTCCATCACCAAAAAACTGCCAGTGAACGTTCTGGAAACCACTATGTGTAATCTTATTTATCATGGAGGATCCAGTACTTTTTGCCTTATATTCAATGTGTAAGAGTCAGGCTTTTGCCACTGGTGACTGGAGTTGATTGGTTTTAGGTTATAAAAACACTTTGACTGAGGTTTGATTCAAATATTACTACAGACGTTGTCATTTTTTAAAATTTCTTTGTACACTTTTTCCATATTAAATGTGTAGGTTTATAAGTTTCAGAGCTAAACGTGCTTTGGTTAGAGTTAGGAGGAGACGAGGGTTTATTTTAAATATCGCTAAATACAATGAGACTTTTTATCCACTAAATCATGCCCTGGTATCTAAAATTAAACCAAATGCTTTAATTGATTAAACCATAGATATCGATATATGAAACAGGACCATGACCCATTGAAACACAATGTGTGCATATATACAGTATATTGAGAAACATTGATATAAAACTTATTTTTCGTTCAGAAACATTGTGAGCATCAGTATCCATGGACACCACTGACACATTTTATTCTGGCAACAGGATTTTTAGCACCATTCAAGGTGTGAACTACAGCTGAGCAATGCAGAGGCAATTTGGCTCCTCTGAATAAGACATGAACTCCCACAAAAACAGATTTTTATTCCTCAGTATGCTGCTTTTCTTTTTGCTTAGCATTTCTTCTGTATGTTCATCATATGCCATTGTTGACATTTTATGAAGATCATTCTTCTAAATAAAGATACCAATGTACTCATATTATTGTTTGTTATAAGTTACCAGTCATTTCTCACTATGATGAAGTTACAAAAATATAACAATTTGATTTTAACCTTGAAATCCACAAATGAAAATATTTTGTTTTCCTAATCAGACAGCAAATATGAAGTTTATTTTCTGATTTGAGTTTTCAAAATAGAATGACCTATTTTTCATTTTTATTAAACACAGTTTTTGTTTTTGTTTTGTTTTATTTTTTTGCTTTTATCAGCAAAGTGTGTCAAACAAATGGCACTTCTCTCTGAAACACCACAGAAAGAAACAGTGGATTGTTCTTGACTTGTTTTTATTCTTGTTATTAAAATCTTTATTAAGAACAATAATAATAAACAGAGATTGATTAAAATGTCCCATAAATGTTGTGTCTATTGTTTTTGACCACAAAGACTAAAAAAAAAAGTCCCTGTGAAAGGCATAGTTTCTGCATTGGCACTTCTAATCTTCATCATCATCAAGTGCAGCTTGTTTTTTTTTGTTTTTTTTACACCAGTTCAGACTGGAATACTTCAAAAACCAACCACAGGATGAACTGACATGAAATTTAACATAAACTGTCCAAGAAAATTAAGCCTGATGATCGCCTCAGTGTTTCCCTTGAGAGAAAGTGTTGTACAAACAGTGCACTGACTTACAACGACAAATATTTTAAGGAAATCATATTCTGTTAGGGTCATACATGATCTGTTCTATAGTTCGTTTCACTGTTGTTGATTGTATTCATCCCCAAATTAAAGCCTGTTTTGCAAACATTTCCGAAACATAAGGACACTAGCTGCCACTTTCCTTTCTGTAATTTCACAGTTAGTCTGTCAGCATCAGCAGTTAGTCATCTGAATTTGGATATAGCCAGAAGCTGAAACGGCAGCAATAATTCCTCCCCTTTAGGATGATGGAAGTCAGACTGGATGGGCAGACAGATGGAGAGATGAGTCAGCTGCCGCCTTAACAGGAAAAAGCTGGACGGCAGGAACTATGGAGAGAACTGTTAACGTGATTTATATGAAGCTGACCTTAACTCTGAGATGAAGGTGAAATGAGTCCATATACTGTAGATTAGTCAACCAAGCCTGACGCATACAGTAACAACAGACAGTCATAAAGTCAAAAATACATTAATAAATGAAAGTTTCCCCATGCTTACCAGATGCAGAAATTACAGTGTGCACACATTTGGCATGCATGCAGTAATATTCAATATGTAATTGATGATAACATTTTTAATAGCAGGCAGTGATTGACGTTGACACTGCAGCCTTTTTCAGCATATGCTGGCCTTCAGCCTCTGATGAATCACTGAGGACACACTGCAGGCCACTGGCAAGGACAATCCAGCTACACATTCTGACACCACTGTCAGTCAGTGAGTATACACCTTTAGACCACTTACATCTGCAGGACCAGATGGTGTGTGTTAGAGGTCATAAGGGGGCATTTAGAGCATGCATGGATGCATAAGCATGTGCTGTCATATGTCTATGTGACGTTTGGTTTTGCAATCACCGTTCATGATATTGTTTGATCATGAATATTTTATCCGTGCTTATGTCAGACTAGGCAAGAAGCAGAGTACAGTCATCATCCTGTCAGAGCCAGACAGCCACATACCTACAGACAATATAAAATAACCATCCAGGAGTCTGCCTCTGTAAGCTGTGTTTACCTGTGATTAGAAAGAAAATAATATGTGTTTACAGGAGTGACTCTATATTGTTTATGTTTGTCATTGTTTTATTCCTTGTGTTTTATGTTCTGTCTCTTTTAGTGCTGTGGCCAATGTTCACCCTCTGGTTTGTTTTGTTGAGGCCTTCACTGGCACTAGTATCACTTTGGGTATTTTTCTATCGTATTTATTTTATGAGTAGTTGTTTGTTGATTGTCATACCACTTCTCAGCAGGTAGTAATTTTCAGTTGTTAAACTCTTTTATAATTGTCCCTGATTTTATTCAACCAGCCTTTCGTGGCACTTTGACCCACATTAATTTAAGCATTGTTGTTACAGTTCACCTCTATTAAAATCAAAGCTTAGTTAGCATCGTCATTGTAATAATTATTATAATAATTATTATTTGTAAGAATAATATTTTATACAGCAGTGACACAAAGCCCACACAGCCTCCACAAAAAACCCTCACTTTAATGCACAGCATATAATTGATCTAGGGAGTGATCTCTGGATTTAAAGAAATACAAAATACATAAAACATAAAACTTTCCAACATTAAAAATAATGTTGTAAAGTTGTGCAGGATCACTGAGGTTGTTTTCATCACCACTACTAATAAAAATCTACAAGACAAGTTTCATATTAACATTTGGGATAAAGTTTAAAAAAAATTTTCACAATATCTTCAGCAAGTTATCTTTATTTTGTCTTTACATCCTCATAAAATTAATTCAACTAAAATGCTTAGGCTTAGGCAAAACATACACACACAAGCAAAATTTAAATACTGTCCATAATAAGAAATGCTAATTGGGATTTTGTATTTTGTTCTATTTTGTTTTGGATTATCTTAGTCTGGGTTGGGTTAGCAAGGACTTTGATGCATGAACAACAAACACCCAGTTTTCACTTCAGAGGATGAACAGGTCAAGAAACAGTCAAGTTATGTATTAAATTGTGTGATATAGGAAAACAATGAAAAAGATTGTACAATGTGTAGATAACAACTGAAATTAAACCCCATTGCCTGCGTAGTATAATTCAATTCTCTACTGTAAGATAATGCAGGCACTAAAGTACAAAAAAGACAAGATCAAGATGAATTAAAAGCCTCGTTGCACCAAACGTGAGCCAAGTTGCTCATCCCACACAGTAGAAATGTCTGGATTTTGTTTAGTATCTGTCAAAGGCAGAGTACACACGGGATGAAGAATGAATCTGCTCACTCTGTTTGTTCGTGGAGTTCATACAGTATGCTTGACCCTGCTTGAAGAAAGATGAGAGGAGCATAGAGAGAACAAATAAATGATAGGGAGAACCTGAGAGGGCGGCAGAGTATTGGAAGACCAGTTATTGTCAAACATGTCAATGCCAAGTACAACATCAATCTCAGAAAAACTAAAAGGAAAGAAACCAGGAGCACGAAGCACAATGCTACTTCGACTGTTAGTAACCATAGCGAGGACAGATGAAGGAGGCAGTGGATCACAAGACAGGAAAAAAAAATGAGAATGATGAGTCAAAGGGCTGATGGCTGCAATATACGCTCCCTTTATTCTGCTGCACAGCTCTTGACTGGTGCTTGCATGACATGAAAATCATATTAAGTATGATCCTCTTTAATTAGCTCTCAGCCTCTATGCTTCAACATGATAAAGTACACTCTGATGGCAGGCATGGATAGGGTATAGGAGGGACGGGAATAGAAGAAAGCACTATAGGAAGGAGAGGAGAAAGTTCACAATTATATACTCTTCAACTTTGCTTAATGTGAGGGGGTTTTTTTGGTTTGTTTTCATTTTGATGTTGGTGTTGCAAAACCACTTGAGTGATGAAAGGCAACAAAAGCGATGAGGGCAAAGAGGATGAGTAAGGTTGAGCTGTGTGGATGGATGGGTCCACGGATGGGTGAAGGGTGTAAGAGGAAATTGAAGAGACATTATGGGTATGTCAGAGGGAATAAATGAGAAAGGGGATGAGGAGGAAAGGGCGATGATTAAAAGGGGAAGGAGGCGTTCGAAGGACAGAGGCAGATGGAGAACGATACTGAGTCTGTGTTGTAGATAAGGATTGACTTTGTGCTGCATTCTGTTTGCATAAGACCAATCATATCCTGCAATCATCACTGTGAGTAATGTTGCATTGCGGAGTTGTTTTTATGTCACAAGATATACTGTATCTAAAAACAACAATTTGATGTATTATGCTCTGTGTGGAGCTCTGCAAGCGGTCACACAAAATCAGTGAATCATATAGGTAGTCTTTTATTGTTGCAGGAGGAGATTTATTTCCACACGAAAGATACAGATAGCCATGCTGCAAGATTTAACATTAATGCCCCTACACCATCCCATGTATAATATCACATGTGTAGCACTCCTTGTATAAAAATAGCACATTCATTTCCTACAAAATCATCAATATTTTTCTTACTATGTACAGTTGAATATAAAAAGGGTGTCTTGATTGGGTTTTGGGTTTAATTTGAAATAAAATTAAAAAAAAAAAATTCAGTGAAAATTCTAACATTTTAAAAATAATTTGTAGTTATTAAAATATAGATGAACTGAATCAACAAGAATAAAGTGTAAAATGTGATAAAGTTTAAAAATGCCAGATAAACAAATAAAAATAAAAATGAATTGAGTTGAAAATATTTCCAAGATACTGTACTTCATTGAAAACGTGGCCATCTCTTCAATATATATAAGTAAAGGAAGAGTTTTCATTTCACTACACTGGAGAAGCACTCATTACACACAGGAGGCTTACGTGAGCAGTTATGATATCACACAAAAATAGCAACACTGAGACATTGATGTGATACTTGGCCCTGACAATGACGTCACACAAAGTGCTTAAAACCCCAGATTTATGGAGCTACAGCTCTGTAAAGATAGCTACATTTTGTATCTGAAGAGACTGAGCTGTCAGCATGGAAAACACAGCTGCAGCCAAAGAACATAATTACTTAAATACTAAATGTACGTATTGAGCATGAAAACTGCAGAAGCTGGTACAATTTCCAGCACTTGGTAATTTGCACTTTTAAGTCAGTTTTGTAGATAATACATTTTATTAGATGCAGCTGTGTTCACCCTGCTGTGACACTGTGAAAAGGGTCTATTGAAAGTGTGGGGAAGCAGACGTGAACTGACAAACCACGTCAGTGTTATTTATAAAGCCAAAAATCACATCTGTCTCAAAGGGCTTTTGCTGATGCCACTTCCAGTCAGTGAGAATAGTGAGCAGAGATCTCACTGCATTCCGCATCATACTGGGAATTTTCTGGGAAGCTGATGTCACTTTGATGATAGGGAACATTCACTGATCTCTGCATTTCATTTTTACACTGTAGAAAACACTTATCAAACAGAACAGTTACGACTCAGGTATTTTCTCCAGTGGATGGTTCCAGATGGTGCCAGTAATTACCAAAAATTACTGAACGAATAATTATTGTACCCTTATAACTCAGTTTAATTCATTTTCACAAATTCACCCCATTGGGCTTTATGATCTGTACAATGAACAACAACATCTGTCTTGGAGCCAGTGATGTTTGGTCCTTGGGGGTGCAGCGCCATTGTCCCACCTAAAATTACTTCTAAAAGAGCTGTTTAAATACATTAGTTGTAGCTAAAATATGTCTGAGATAGAGAAATATAACTTTAGCAATAGCATACAATAAGAGTAGTGAGCTGCCATTGAAGGCACCTGAGGACCAACACCAGATCTTCATAGTGCACTGACAGGAGAATTAAGCTGAATGTATCTGTTTTTAATAGTGGGGGAAATCTGAGGACTGGAGGAAACCTGTGTGGCAAAGACAGAAAAGGTAAGGTCATAGCATGTTCATATCCTGGCCATGAGACTCAAACCTTAAACCTTCTTACTAAACTACCATGACACCCTGTATGTCATGTCACCCTGTTTTAGTGACAGGTCTTTTAAAGCTGTGGCACCACGTCTATGGAATGACCTGCCTCTACACCTACGGTCCATGGACTCTGTACAGAGCTTTAAGAAAGACCTCAAAACCCTCCTGTTCAAAAAGGCTTTTTAGTCTCCCACCTGACCCAGGACCACCACAGACTGATTACACTCTATGTATTCATCATAACGTACTCCATGTGTCATCCCTCCCCCCAGTCTCTCTATATCTCTATCGCTCTCTCTTTTCTCCTCCTTTACTCTCTCTCTCTCTCTTTAACCCCAACTGGTCAAGGCAGACAGCCATCCTTCAGGAGTCTGGGTCTGCTCGTTAAAGGGAAGTTTTTCCTCGCCACTGTCACCAATCACAAGTGTTTGCTCCTGAAGGATTCTGTTGGGTCTCTGTAAACTTAATTTGATTCTGATTTGAATTGATAAAGCACTTTGTGACTCTGTCTGTGAAAAGTGCTCTATAAATAAAATTTACTTTACTTACTTTACTTTACTTATGTTTAAACTATTCCAATATAATACTTGTCTTGTGACCTGTTGTCCATGTCAACATTTACTAAAATTGTTTTTAACTGTACTTTTACCTCCCACACACTGGTAAATTGAGTGTGTATGTGGCCTTTACATGAGGCTGTACATTCATTGGAAGATTAAAACTGCAATGTTTGGCCCCCATCATCAATCAGAGTTGTTTTAATTTTCATGTCCTTACGTGATTGGATGGCTTCAACTGTGTTGTCAAGTGTCAAGTGAGACACTCAGGATTCCATAAAGAACATGCAGCAGATGTTTAATCTGTTCCAGATGTCACAGGTAATGAAGTTTCCAGTTTAACCTGTTACACTTCCATTTAGTCTCTTCCACCTCTGAGTTTTACACAAGGACCTTAATTCAATAGAGGGTAAGGCCAAATTCCACTAAAGCTGACTGGGAAAGTGGATAGTCAGTGGGTTTATCACATGAGTATTAGTCATACAAGGAACAATATTTTTCATTTACTGAGGAAAAATATGAGTTAATGAGTGAAACGTTAAAATTAAATTCTTACCACAAGCATTATCAGCTGACTGAAACATTGAAACACAATTATAACTGCTGTGATCTGTTTGCATTTCTAACCATCACTGCTTATGACTCAGGAAAAAAACTTTCCTCGAGCCTGAGGAGCCACAGATGACAGGATGCACAAGTAATGCAATAGATACTTGCACAAATAATATGCACAGAAAATGTAGAATATAGACTAGAATATCTTTATTGTCATTGTATATTGTACAACAAAATTAAAAGTGCAATCCTTAACAGTATTCATTCATTCAAAATAAAAAACACATTATGTTCAACCAACATATATTAAGAGTATGGGTGGAGTAATGGTGACCACCATAATAATTATTCAAAAAACACTTTGAAAGATAGACTCCATATGCTTGTCTGTTTTATACACATGTTATTATGATGTTTAAGGCATTATGATGTTTTGGTTCTAAATATTTGGGTAAGTGGTTGCTCCATCAGCCATGTTCTACTTCTACTTTGACAAATGTACAAATAAAATCTAACAGCTACAGAGCTTTATATCAACAAACTTTACCATCTGTCCAAACTCTGACTATTTCCATGCCCAGGCCATGTACTGTAAGTTTTTTTTTTATACGAGACCAGACTCTAAATAAATACTTCAAAAGTCTTTTAATGGATATTTTATGTGATAACAAGCAACAAGTGAAAATCACTGCTGAGATTTGGGGTCATGGTCAGTTTAATCTATAAAAGCACATGGACGAGTTTACTAAAAGAGACCAGCTTTATATTTTTGATCCCTGATGAATGAATTTCATCATAACCTGATTTTTTTTGGGTAACCCTCCGTAATGTATAATCTTCAGTCAGATTCTCAGACATGTGCATGGCAGACAGCAAAACCAATCGGTATTTTAGACAGACACTGCCTGTCTGTGAGTGACAGCAGGTTTTTGATCTCAGTAATCAGATTATCACCTGAGGGAGCAAAGGCTGAACAGCAGGGGAGAACGCAAAGATCAGTGGATTATGTAATCATTCACAGTCTTCCCTTAGAAGATCTACTGCACTTGAAAGTGTTTTATGATAAAATGAGATGTCAGTGATCACTTTAATCACACTACTTTAGCAGCTAGAGTTTGATTCAAATGTACATTCTATCCACGGACCAGGACTTAACATTTGAATTCTTGTGTTATAAATCCTTTTACAGCTGGCATTTTGACTTGTCATTGTGGGAAAAATACAGGTAAGTTATAACTTACATTACCAGCAGCAATAAAAGACATTTATCAGATAGATTAGATGGAAGCAAACACACTTCTCGGAGTGCGTTTGGCTTCTCAGAGAGGTTATTTAATCATAGTTTGAATAGAAGCAGATATTGCCTGCTTGACATGCGGCCCAGAGTCCATTATCAGCTTAATGAAGCTATAGCAGAGTAAAAAGACAAGACTGTGATTGATGACACCAAGAACGAACGGCTAGAATATGAACATGCTATTAGTTATTCATGATTTGCAGCTCCGTCTTGGAGTCATTTAAAATCTTCTGCCTCCTTTTTCTTGCTCTCTTCCTTTTCTCTGACACACACATGTATTTACCGCGTGCACATTGAGCTTTGCGAGTGCTTATTACGCACCAGAGGCTCATCTCGCTTTTCTGCTGACAAAGACAGAGAGAGCAAGAGATTAGGATAGAACGTGAATGGAACTGATAACGCTTGGGCTGAATTTATATATTAAAATCCCAACTTGCACGTGATGTTACAGAAAGAGAAGGTTGAGGACAGTGGTGTAGTGGTCTCTGGAGAAGTGGGTATACTCTCAATTTTTGCCCCCCCTCCTTTTTTTTTAGTAATAGTCCAGAAAAACGCCGTTTTAGAAATAGTGACATATAAGACTACTCTATTTAGTTTACCCAAAAATCCATCAGTAGTATTTGCTCACAATTATAAAATAATCATGACTTGATCAGGAGCAGTTTGTAGGTATTACTGGTCACACAAGCCCCTAAATGAATGTAAATGTACATGAGGCAAACATAGTATAACGTAAGCCTTTCATAACATTAGCCTACGTGCATAGTTGTACTATTGGTGACAAAATCTCTTCTCTGAATGTGCATTCATGTGGCCAGTAGTTTAAAACAGTTACTCATTCTGAAACCACCTTAAAACTTACCTCAGAATTATGTATTCCATGAAACTTCCAATTTGGCTCAGATACTACTGAATGGTGCGCATCAGGGGGATTTAGAAGTGGGTATACCCAATGCTGACTGAAAAATAAGTAGGTATACTCCGTATACCACTTTATATCCTGGACTACACCACTGGTTGAGGATAGGCAGAGGGGGGAAAAAGATAAAAGACAGAGAAGAAAATGATTAAAAAAAAAACTTGATATGAGAGAAGAAATAAAGAGTAAGATGATCCTGACAGAATGTAAAATGACTGGAATGTATTATACATTAAACTTAATTTAGCTACATCTATTTATAGTCTTATTCATATCTGACTAAGATATTACATTCTTTAGTAGAAAATGCTTATGGTTTTTGAGAAATGACTCTCTAACTCAAGCCTACAGATTCAGTAATGTTTCATATGAAAATATAATGATACATCGAACAGGTGAAAGCAAAGTCTCTTTGCTTAAAATCCCAGGAATCACACACAAATATGCTCAGTCAAGCTGAGGATCTGATGTTAGCATCAGTTTACAACTTATGTATCATAGCTCATGTTGCTGCTGTGCAGAAAAAAGCCCTTTATTTCCTATGCATTATTCATCTAGTGCTATGTAGCTGACACTTTGAAAACTCTCTCCACTCTAAAGGGAATACTCATACAGTATGTACAGTCCCTGTCGCACAGAGACACACAAGAGACAGAGAAGGAGAGTGTGAGGGCACTTTTTAATGGTATTTCAATGCAGATATCATATATTCTAAGCAGTGTTTGTAATTCACAGGCTATTTAAAGAGTGCATCTTTGTTTGCACTCCCAGTTCAAAGGGTTTGTAGTTGCCAGCACTAACTTTTATTTCTGGTGTGAAGTCTCTCAGGACAATACAACTGTACCCTTGCTTTGTTTTTTAATGGTGCACATGACACCAAAGCTCTTCACCAAGGATCAAACATGATGGGAGAACATTGATCTCAAAACAGCATTTTCTGGTGTTTGCATTGATGTCTGCCTGCACACGAGGCTGGTTTTGTGTCCGTACAGTATCTACCCACTGCCAGTGTTGGAGAGTAACAGAATACATGTAAAGGAATTAGTAGTGTATATTGATAGTAGTTAGATACTGTGTTTAAAGTTACATTTTTAAATATGTTTGCAGAAGAATACTGAACACAGCAAAACAAGAGTTACTAACAGAGGGTCAGAAATAATGATTGAGAAGGATTATTGTGGTACTAAGTTTATCCATTTAACTTAGTTTTGCAGTTAAAGTGATTACTTCTTTACATCCAACATACTTATAGGTAAATGGAGTAAAGTTCCATCCTTTTGAATGTGCTACATGGGGACTAACACGGGAAAAGATCATGGTCAGCGGTGAGAGATGAATGTTTGATCTTGTTTGATTTGTATTATAAGATGTGCATATGATGCTTGTCTATAAAATATAAATTTACAATCAAGAAAGTTTTAGTTTGAGGTATAGATACTAAAGTAATATATAGCTTAAAGTTAAAGGGTACCTGTGGTGAATTTTCATCGTTAGATTTCAAAAGATCATGTATCATGCTAGTGGTTCTGTCCAGCAACTTTCGTTACAGCCCATTGTCAAGTGTGTGTAAGTATGCAAGTTATTGCTCCATCACTTAGGCATGGTCAGTGACATGTTGTGTCCTTCATGGGCTGTTCCAGCAGTGGTAGAGACGAAAGCTCGTAGTACTGTCTGATTACCTGGGCTGAGATGAGCTGGTCACTGACCCTGTGCAGCAGACACCAGTCTAAGACACATTATCGACCAGTGCTGGGTCATGTCTCTGGGACAATGGGGGAGTGCAACATTTACGGCTGCACAAACAACATGTGCAAACGTGTACTTCCCACTTAATCTACTCACTGACTGGTGCTTGTACTCCATCACCACAATTCAATGGCTGGTACATACATCACTTATGGCTGGCAATGGCTGCTCCCCATAGGTTCTGCCCACACGCATAATTCACAATTAATGCCATAAGCATGACTAATACAGGTACACTTTAAATAACTCAGTGGATTGCATTTTTCTTTGCAGCAACAAAACAACCATTTTCTTGGAATATTTCACGTCACTGTTCAAGAGTAAGGTGGAAAAAATGTTCTTAAAAAGTGAAAATCCTTGCAAGTCTGTTCATGTTGAAGCTCCAGAGATATCTTCACGAACACTGAACAGACTAATGTCCATTATTCTGTCCATCTGACACTTGAACACTTTTACCACAAACTGCAAGTTTTTTGACCAGAAAAATGATCCTTTAAATGACAAAGATCATATATGTCAATAATGACATAATTCAAAAGGCATCACAAAATGACTTATTTCTCAACATTAATTGTAAAACAGTTTAATTTATTTATTATTATTTATTTTCTATTTATGTTTATTTATTTTATTTTTTTAAAATAAGTCCCATTGGACACAGTTGAAATGGGTGCGATTTCACTTCTATTCAAAAGACAACAGTAATTTCCCATGATCCTCTGATTCAAAACAAAGTGCAAAAGCTTATCTTCACAACAGCAGCAGATGCACAGTGTAGCCAACATGTCCACACAAACCACAGACGACGGAGTTACAACCAGCAATCAATTTGTATTTTCAACTGAACAGTAAATTTAGACGAAGAAATTAAATTTAATTAAACTAAATTTAGACACGTTATGCTGTGAGAAAATGGAGAAACCACAAACTGCCTCTTCTGGTGCCATTTTTATTTGAAGAGGATTAGTTGTAAGGGAACAAAATGGTCTACAATGGAACTGTAAATCCATATTGTATTTTTTATTTATTTTTTTTCCCCTTTACTTCCTGGTTTTGAGTCTAACATGATGTGATGGGAAATAAGAGGTCAAGGTAAAATCCTCCTTTTGCAGGGCAAAACATGACACTATTTTTGTGTGTGCATATACTTTTACACATAAATGAATGCATCTTTGCAGCAAGAGTTCATATTCACTCAGAGTGAATCCAATCAAGCATGTTCATTCATACAGGTACACACAAGCCCAAACACAGCATGTTACAAATTACATTGTAGAGCAAATCCTCACCGTCCACCACCATGTGAAGATCTACATGAACAGCAGTGATTTTAGGTGCATCACCATTTTCCTGTCAATACTGCTTCTATCCCATGACATGCTCCGCCATCTCGTACTATTTTTAGTTGATGTGCTATTCTGGATGACGTCTCCCTACAAGATAATGCTGCTGTATAATTGTGAGGCTTGTATAATGATGGGTTGGGCCAGCGTGCTGTTCATCACCAAGGTAATTAATTATGTCAATGGAAATTAGTATTAGATGTGTGGAAAAGAGAGATAATAGGATGATGACAGGCACATGAACACACAGTATACAAAGGTGTTTGAATAATGAGTGAATGTACTAAAGATAAGAGGACATGTCAGTATCCTAATTTCAAAATTATGTGTGTGTGTGTGTTTAAATCAATTAGTTGAAGTTGGAACTAAATGCTCAGTTTAGGTGTGTGTGATAGATTATTGAAGTAAATAATAACCCACTATACTGTTAATTGCTGGCATTTTGTGTTTGAATATATAATTATATTTATTTACATTACAGCCGCTATTGTGACTAATGTCACTATTTCCATTTATTTCAACTGTTGCTCCTGCTCATGTTGCTGCTTTCAGTACATGCACCACCACCTTAAGAGCTGTTACTGCTGCTGTATATTGTACAGTATTGTATGCTGCAAACACCAAGACCTGGATAACTAGATTTTATTCTATGGTGTCTATTGATTGAATGACAATAAAGCTGAGTCAGAGTCTATATTTATGCACATATTCACACACACACACACACACACACACACACACACACACACACACACACACACACGATTTGACATCACACATACCTTTTTGGGATTGTAAAAACCTAAGTTGCCACTTGGAAGGGAACAGAGAATACAGAAATACTTTTGATCACTGATTCACCATCAGACCCACTGTGTTATTAATATCCTGAGCAATTCCTGATGGAGTTATTTAAAAGAAACTTTATCCTGGCTTCAACCACTGTGGTTCATATATAGCAACAACAAAACATCTTTATCCAAGTGTGCTCAATGGAAAAAATAACAGCAAAACTTGATGCAAGAACACACGTATCTATTTTAAAATGGTTGTTTTGCATAATTGCTTATTTTAGATGAAGAGAGCTGCACTGACTTATTTTTGGGCCCAAATTCAGAAAGACAGTTTTATTATGATTCTATTTATTTATTTATTTATTTATTTATTTAGAAACCAATATGGTCATTCAAATGCATTAAAATGGAAATAAATAAGGAAAATATGGTTCACAATATACCTTTAAAAAGAATGTTTTTAAATATGTAATGATGCAGTGGTCTTTTAACCGCAAAGACATTATGGAATAGAGAAAAAATTAATGTGGTCAAAGACCTAACAACCCCATAAAAATGTTAATTCTACATATGATGCAAGAGGAATAAATGGATACTATTGTCTGTTTTCAATGTTGCATTTAATGGCTCTTTATATCACTACAATGTGTTGCATTTTGGACACTTCATCAGGCTTTTATTGGATGTGTTTGCAATGCTAACATTTGGGACTAGTCTATTTCCTGGCATTAGCTCAAGAGACTTTAATAGGACTGAAAAAATGCTGTGAATTTGAGAAAGAAATAAACTATAAAAAGCCTGGAAGCGTGGTCTTGATTTAACTGGATGAGTGCTACATTAGTCCGTCTGTGAAATCAGATTTCTTGTTTCTCCATTTCACTGTATTTTTAACTGTATTTTATTGTTGTCTCTGTGTAGATGTTCAGTGCAGTGAAAAACTCCATATATGTGAGGTATGTACAGCAGTAAAAACAAAATTATCAGAGAAAAAAACACCTTCTATAAACCGAAGAGGTAATATTTAGTGTGACCTCCCATGGCACTAAACATGTCTTCAACCCTTTTCTTCAGACAATATGAGATTTATTGCATTAATTTCCTGATGTTTTAAACCAGGTTTTATTCAACACGTCAGATTTTTCTAACTGTTTGTGTTGCTTCTTGTAATGGAGATAAGTCTTAAGGGACTTTAACTTTTAGAGCAGTGTGTGTGTGTGTGTGTGTGTGTGTGTGTGTGTGTGTGTGTGTGTGTATGTGTGTGTGTGTGTGTGTGTGTGTGCATATTCCCTGTATTTTCTTGTTGAATGAGAAATAAACATGTATGCTCCTTTCCACCCTGCAAAAACAACAAAGCACAAGGGGGCCTAAGACTTTTGCATCGTACATCATCATGTCATGATTGTTTGTAACGTGTCTGATCAAATATGAAGCCTTTTTTATTTGTGTTTGTCCACAAGAACATTGTATAAATCTTATTAAAGTTCAGAGTAGAAGATTAGCAGATGGTTTTGTGCTCAGGTGAAGTTTGTGCTGGAATCTTTGCAGTGTTGGGAGCTGCTTGTATTATTACATTCATTACATTTCATTTAAGCTACTGTTGCACACTGATGCAGCTGTAGAGGAGTCAGGAAAGTACTCCTTTATATAGAAAACGTCTGCATAGAAGTCAATGTCTTATAATTGCATACTGTGGTTTATCAAGGGTGTAGGTAACTGAGTCTTCAGCTTCAAAATTATATTAACAATTATCAAAACAACATTGTCTCTTAGCATGAGCCATACTACCAGACAAACTTCACCTAAGCGCATGAGCATGGACACATTTTCCAAAATGAAGCTTTACATAATACAGATTTGATGCCACCGCTTTCACTTATTTACATTTCAAGCAAGCCTACAGAGTGAACAGTTATAGCATTTACAGTACCTCATCTACATGTAATGAGTCATTTTGATTTGTTCTTTAGGCCCTTTCATGCCCTCCAGATGCCCTCACAGTGACTGTCCCTTAATGTGAGCATTAAGCAACTGGCCCTGTACAACAACCCACTAATGGCTTTCCTGCCAAGACTGCAGAGATTTACAGACACCACTGGCCTTATGGGAGCCGGTCAAAACAAAACAACACTGACAGCCGCTAACGGTCTGAGAATGCTGCAGCGATTTGTGCATGTGTGTGGAAGCGTGTGTGTGTGTGTGTGGGTGTGTGTGAGACCATGTATATCTCTAGAAACAGAAAGAAGAGGTGGGTACAGAGAGGAAGAACGACAGAGACAGCCAGTGGCTAATGGCTTTCCCACAGGGCCATCACTTACTGCAAGTCGCAGAAAAAGTGGGAAGCCACAGGGGAGCAGCTATTAGGAAACCTCAGTCCTCATCTACTAACAAGACCATGGAGTGGATTCTTTTTAAGTCAGAGTTTTCTGCCTTATAAAAAATCAGAACAAACATGAATGAACATCTGACAAGAGCAAATGAAGTTTTAATGGCCATAAGCGTTTAAGTTATCTACTCAGCATGGTCTAATGCTGTTCATATATAAGATAATAAAACATTTATACCCACAGACATTTATAAGGTGTATTAAAGTAAGGAAGAGTAGAGTAATAAGAAGATGGACTACCAACTAAAAGGCTTTTGTCCAGGCATTACCCGTCACAGCTCCAGGCCCACTTCTGACCTTCGACCTCACTGGAAAATGGAGAACAAGGAAAAGAAAAATCAATGGAGCACAAAATGTTAAGTCATTTATGGAGTTGTGGTTTTGCTGTGTAATAGTCCTGCTGGCAATAAACCTCTACAGCTTTTTTAGACAAGTAACCCTTAGTGTTGGGAGGATTACTTTGAAAATAGATCTCACTATAGTTAATAACATATGTCTGAGAATGTAATATGTTACGCATTGAGTTATATCTATTGTATATTATGGATTAAATAAGTCAGTGCATTAGTGCATCAACAGTTTGAATGCAAATTGCACTCACAATACTGCAATCTCGAGTGGACTGAAGAATATACACAGACTGGCCTAAAAAACTCCACTGACTTCACAAAGCAAATAGGAAGTTGTTGCCACTACCTGCAACAACTTAATCGTAACTGATGCAGTGAAAAGCTTGTCATTTCTTACATAACTACTTGGGAGAACAGAAATTGGAAAACGCCAGGATTCATCAGGCTTGTGAAAGAGTGGTTTAGGAGGCATTAGACATAGTTTTCCATGGAGTCCAGACCTGAACCACTATGGGAATCTTTGGGATGTGCTGGAGAAAACCTGATGCAGCAGACTGACTCTCCCATCATCAATACAAAATCTTGGCAGAAAAAATGAATGCAAATCTGGAATTAAATAAATGTTGTGACATTTTTTGTGATGTTGCATAGACACTGTGTGGTATAAATAATACCAGGGTGGATATGTTCTGTAATCAAAGCTAAAGGAGATCCAACATAATATTCCAAATGCTGTACATACTGATTTCTTTTTAGGCAGCCCATGTATGTACTGTATGCATGTGTTGTGGAGATGTCACCTATAAGTACATGTATACACAAGAACAATCAGTTTTGTCTGGCGCTATTGTTCCTTCACCTTTTTTCAACACCATCAAACGGGAGTGAAAACCAATAAACAACTATTATCTTTAAATTAATTGCATGCAACTCCATCTTTCAAGAAATGTTAATGGAGTGTCTCCTCTGGATCCAAATATGCATGATATTATGTCATGAATAAATTCTATGATTTTCCTAACTTTTCCTTCCATGGTCAAAACATTGTTGAGCTAAATACACTTTGGTGGATGGTCCTCTTACAAAGTCTTTGTCCTTTTCATGTTCTTAAGTCTTTTACATGTTGCTTCATTTTTATTGCTTCCTCCACATCATATTAATCTTTTTAATGTCTTTCGGTGCTGGCTTTAATATGGCTTTTATAAGGTCAGCACTTATGAACTTTTCCAGAGAACAATCCTCTTTATCCTTGTTCTTAATTAGGGAAATCAGTTCACATAATCGTCTTATGATTTCACTTTCAAGAAGTTGGGTTCCAGCCTGAGTTTGAAAAAGGCGGTTGTGATGTCATGTGTGGACAAATCAGTGATGTTCATACTCTGCTGAGGTAATCAGGGTTTGATGGCAAATTATCACATTTGAGTGATTAACCCATAAAGAACCAACAACCAAAACCATCAACTGATCTAAACTGTTTAATAACTTAATTTGAAAAGCTAATCCTATCAATCCATGTCAATAATTGGTGTAAAATTCAGTTTGTCATCTTTTCATGGTCATCATATATGACCCATTTGGATGTTCAGAGGCTCCATACTTACCGTGGAAACACCGTCATCTTCTACAACATTGATTCACCAGTAAAAACCATGGAGTTAGATCAATGACAGTGGATGGACACACTTGGTTTATGTTCAGTTAATGAGAGATTGGACTGAAAAAGACACTGTTTATTCAGTTTTCTCTGTTTTGATATGATAACCTTTGAATTAACTCTGAGATTTGATGAACATCTACATTGAATACAGGGAATTAAATATCGGAGAGTACATTATTTACAGTGAAAAACCCAAAATATCGAGGATAATATTATAATAAATGTGAAATGATGATGAATCACATAAGAAAGGGTAAAAAGAGAGGAAAAATTAATTTGGGAACTGACACAAATGTAGCACGGGGTCTTTATGGGTTAATATAGACTCAAAATAGTGATCCTTTTAAGTAATCTACTCATTTTAACAATGTAGCAGTATCCTCCAACTGTAAGCAACATGTTATCAAGCAGTAAATATTCATATTCAATCCAGCCTGGAATTAAAAGTAAACATTTGCCTTAAACCTTAAAGAGCCAGAGCTATTTTTATGGCAACTTCCTAAAGAACATTCTCTATATTTAACACTTCCCAAGTGATTTATCACTATGTATTATAATATGATCCTCTGCATTTTGCATTTTTCAGCTAATATGATGTATTTTCCCATATCTAGATCATACAGATGTCCATAAAAGCCCAGAGTGTATCCAAAGGTTATTATAGAAAAATAGAGAAAACTGAGGAAAAAGTGACTGTTTCAGCAAAATATATGACTGATCGAACATTAAAACAAGTATCTACTATCACTAGCATTTGTCAAATTACATAGCTTTTATCAATGTTCCAGAAGATGACAGTGTTTCCATATTTACTACAGAGCCTCTGAAAATCTAAATGGGTCATGTCTGATGCTGCTGAAAAGCTGAGGAACTATATTTTATTTCACTGTGTTGATACAATCAGTGGTTCAAAAGTTATTAAGCAATAAACATGTTTAGGACTTGAAGGGTTAAAACCTTGACAAAGGCAACAACAACACTGAGTTTTCTTCTCTGTCTCTGTGTTTGTAGATGACCTCAGGATTCGAGCTACTAATTTTTCACTTTTCACAGGCGCGCGCAAACATATGAATATGAATCTAGTGCATCCAAATGCATGTATATGATATGAATGGAAATCTCATTAATAATACAGGAAGGTCCTTTTGATCTGATTACATGATTATTTGTGAGGGTGGGGGCAGGGGGATCTGACAAAGATCGATTGGTTTAGAGGCTTTTTTTTTGCACAGAGCTGCATGCAGAATATTCAACTAATGAATGCATTTTATAAACATGAACATGTGCACACATATGGCAGATTTTAGGTGCTTTGCTGTTGCACCACCAGAACCATACAAACACCATGTTTGTTTCAAATGATTGAAATTCTGCTCCAGTAAGCTGTCCCTCTACAGTATTTCACCATCCATCTCCTAATCAATCCATTCATTCGCTCTGCCAGTCACTGGTCCATATGTTCATTCAGCCAACCCTACAGTAATGTGATTTGCTCCACACAGACCACACAGCTCTTGGCTCTTTCATTGCCTGTCACTCAGTCCTTCCTATCAATCTCTCAAGCTAATACCAGGGTTGTAGTGATGGCTGAAACTACCTCAGCTGTTTCTTTGTCTGCAAATATACTGATAATCCTATAGGTTTTTACAATTTAATTTCCATTCATTTGCATTAATATGGACAGTTACAATTAATGTAATGCAAGTTGCATGTAAAATCTTTGTTATCCTTCCCTACTTTGCAACTCATCCATGAAATGTACTGTTATAGAGCAAGATATGGTCCCATCCACTTTTTTTGAGGACCAGCAGGTTTGAGCCGTCTGTCACTATCACACTGGAGCTCAGGGAGGTTTGTGTCTGCCTGTGTGAGTAATGGTTGGCCTATTAGATGGTTTTTAAAGGTGTGGTCTAATTTTTTTTCTAAAGCACATCTATCAAATGAGTGTATTTTCAAGCTATATTCACTCTCACTGGCAATAAAATTTAACAAATAACCAATGAAGGAAAATTTGTACAATTATCTTTTCAACTGATAAACGTGTAAATGGTGACAGTTCTCTAATCATTGATCACCATTCTTACTTTTCCAATGTATTCCTATGTTTCATGGTTATTGTTTGATTCAATTTGGCTTACATAGGTTGATCCAAGAATTTCCTTTAGGTGCAGTGGTCTGTATTCATGAAGATGTGGAGGAAATACCCAGATCCTTTATTACATTGAAAAGGAAATATCACAGTATAGACATACTAAATCCAAAAGAATAGAACTAAGCAAGCATTATATAGAACGGTTCCTTTCAAATTATATTTTATTATAGAAAATTCTTCTTCTGTGTTTGCCCCAATTAAATACACATAAGCATATTACCTTGTCAGTGTGGAGACATTTTGGGGCTCTTGGGTGCCACTGGGTAATTTAGTATATATTGTACTGGATCATATATAACATAAATGTTTTATGTAAAAAAAAAAAAAAATAATAATAATAATAATAATTGCATGTTACAGTGTAAATGTACCAAATGCAACTAGTCAAAGGTATTTGCCTCTAAGATGTGCATATAATATTTATCATTTATGTTATTTCACAAAGGAAAGTATTAATATTCAATAATACCTCAATATTGTGCAGTACTTGAATAAATCTACTTACTTTCTACTAGTATCGTCTCATGTGTTGTCTTATATATGATTTTTTAGGCTCAGGATCAGTGACGCATGTGGAGTGCCCCCTGGTGGCGAACACTTTGAATATTAACAAATACAAAACGCGCTGCTACAAAGTTTGTCCCTTACCACTTTCTGTTGTTCAGGGTTGACATCATGGCGGCTGCCTTACGGGTAAGTTACCTTTAAAATGTATACTTAATTCATTTACTGTACCCGCTGTCAACAGTTGAACGTTTGCTGTTGCATTACAGAACGGCTAATAACAAAAACAATCCATTAGAGTGAATAATACTTCCTCTGGTCTCCAACTTATCTGCTTCAAACATAAAAATGTGCTAAATCTTAATATTTGGTGACCTGGAAAACAGAGGACAGAACTGCTGGTTGGCTGCTGTTTTCATGATAAGGAGATAAAGTATTATTACATTTGTGCATTTATATAATCGATTTTTATTATTTCTGAAGAATGAGTGTAAATATTGTGCAGGCAATAAACTGAAGTACAACTGGCAGCTCGTTTTAAGTAATACCCTTTCCCTCATTAGAATTATAAATAATATTGCTGCTGGTAATGGTCATTTAAATTACTTTGTTAATAATATCTGCAAATTAACTGCTATCTAAAACGTAATTTTACATTCTACATTCTGTATTTTATAAATATAGCTCTAAGTAGATGTGAGCATAAGAAAATATCAGTACTTGTACAAAATATGTGCAAAACTCAATGTTTCTTTTTTGCAAGGTGTGTCTCCTGATACAAGTGTAATTTCAGAAAAGACAAAAAAAAAAAAAATCTGTTGAGTGTGATCTCCTTTTCATTCTATGTCTTAAACTCTTTAGGGGAAATACATGAGATTTACAGCACAAATGATCTGTTTTATTTAAGAAACGTCAACGACTTCTTATTGTCCATGGAAACAAAAGTTGTTTTTTCTTGTTTTTTTTGCACTATGAAGTTGGATTATTACCTGTCTTAAACCATCTGACTTTCATTTCAATGCAATAGTATAAAGTAAAACAGGAGGAAGGGAGAGGGCACACAGTTTACTGAAGTTAGTCTGAAAAACAACAGTATATCACATTATTTATAACACTGCACTCATACTATCATAAGACCAGTTTTATTGCCAGTATTGCCAGTATACAGTGCTAAAATTTGCAGAAAGTACAAGTACCTCAAAATTGTTTTAACTACAGTTCTTAATTAAATGTAGTTATTTTCCACCACAGGACTGCAGATAAATGTGTACCCTTACTTGAGTTCAGACACAACAACAACCACAGCTATAAATGCGATAACAATAGTGTAGCGTGCTCACTTTTCTCTATTTCTGTCTGAAGCGCCAACCTCTGTCTTCTCTGTCTCTGTGCCCAGTCACTACACAGATGCTGCCAGCTGCCAGCTCTCCTCGTCGTTGCTAGGCGACCATGGAGCTCCAGCTCAATGACCCGACCTCCTGTGCACACGAGGCTCCTCCTTTACCTCACCCAGCATTTCTACGATGTAGAGATGCTCCTGACCTGGATGTTTAACAGGAAGAGGACGGGAATTCAAAAGAAGAACGCGTAAGAAACATTTAATGTCTTTAACCTGGAGGTTAAGGTGCTGGAATGTCATTTGCTATTATAAGCCACTGGTGACCTTTGTTGACATTTTCATTCTGCCTTTTGCAGTTATCTTGGATACGCTGCGAGTCTTTATGGTCCACAAGTAGCAGCAGCACATTTCATCTTGACTCTAAAAGGAGGACTCAGGTAACTACTACGGCTTTATTGAGAGGCTCTACTTCTGGTTACCTTTTGAGGTATTTTGGCATGATATATGCGTGTTACTGTCTTTTATTTGGTCTTTGTTTATTATTTTTGGAGGTTTTATATGAAAAACATTATTATTTTAACCAATTCAAGTTGATATATAAAGATAGAAGCTTTGCATACTCAAAATAAATTTAGCATGATGATCATTCAAAATGAAAAGCTTTTTTTTTAAAAAATATATAAGGAACGAATAACACTGTGAGGAAAACCCAATTTTATGGAGCTATTTAAATAGAGAAACAGATTCAGCCATGATGATCTCCTCTGAATGGTTGTTGCATAGACTGGGGTGGTGCTGATTGCAAATGCTCCATCAACTTTATTTTTGAGTTTTGAAGTTGGGGCTACTAGTTGAGCCACTAGTTGAGCAGGATTTGTGGATCTCAGGGGTTGTTTTGAAAATAGAGGGATTAAAAGGCTGGTGATATATCTTGGTGCTAAACCATTCAGAACTTTAAAAGTAATGAGACAAATGTTAAAATCAGTTCTAAAACCTACAGGCAAAAAGTACAAAGATGGAAGTATAGGTGTTTGTTTCTATTTTCTGGATCCTGTCAAAATTCTGGCAGTTGCATTCAGGATTAAATGGAAAACACTTATTTGTTTTTTGCTTTAAAATGAGAAAAGAGAACTATAATAGTCAACTGGAGCATAGATAAAACATTTTTTTTATGACTGATTCAAGATCTTATCTTAAATTGCATGTCAATCTGCTCTCTGAACCTGTTATTGGATGCAAAATAAACTAGAAAAGCACTCTGAGAGCGCAGACCTCTGCCAAGGCAGATCAGTGCGCCCCCCCCCCCCCCCCGATCACCACCAAAATTTAATCATTTGTTCCTTGTGCCAGTATCAATATTTCCTGAAATTTTCATCCAAATCTGTCCTTAACTTTTTGAAAGATCCGGATCAGTCTTTGCCATTTGATAGAACACCCCATTGTAAATCCCTGAGTCAAATTGCATGAGATTTGCACAATTCCCCCATATTGTGATTTCCACCATAAATATTAGTCCCATATTTATTTTACCTATATTTTAAGATTCCTTGACCATGAAAACATACCATTAGCAACTGGATTCATAATTATATCCTTATTAGTTCAGTAGTTATTCACGAAAATCACATTTCTCGTAATGGTGGTTTTCTTCTGGATCTAGCTCCTTAAGTATTAAAGCTACATGAAATCCGGTGGCATACTCCCAATGCGGAACTGACTGAGCTACACGATGGCGCTTGTCAGAAATTTCTACCTTTAATATTAAAGGCACAGTAGGCCAAAAAGTAAGGGCACCCCCATTTTTTTATATAAATTGAGAGAAAATCCGCCTTCTGGATCAGATCCGGATCAGCCTTTGAAATGTGATAGAGGACCCCATTGTCAATTCCTGAGTTAAATTTTATGAGTTTTGGTCAATAATTAAGCGAGATATTGGGAAACAAAAATTTTGGCCCCATTTACCACAATGTTAACGAAAATTTCAAAGTGATCCAGAATCCAGGATTTCTTCCGGATCACCCCCAAAAGTTAATCATTTCTTCCTTATCCCATTTCCAACAAACCCTGAAAATTTCATCAAAATCTGTCCATAACTTTTTGAGTTATGTTGCACACTAACGGACAGACAAACAGACAAACAAACAAACCCTGGCAAAAACATAACCTCCTTGGCGGAGGTAACTATTTGAAGATGGTTGAAATGACATGACAGGGTCATTTATAATGCTCTGAAAACAGTGTTATATTGTCAGTCAACTCACACAAGACAATTTGTTTAATATGATATTTTAAATTTCTTTTTTATTTTTATGTGTTTATTTCTGTATTTCTTTTACTTCAGTATGTAAGTTTTCAGGTGTGCTACTTTGCAGGTTTAAAAACCAGTCGGACTGGTTCCGCGCAAACACAAAGGGCAAATTCAGTTGGGACTTTGTGAACTACAAAGATGTCCAAATAGAGGAAATAGACCTGAGCAACACAATGGTCAACTATAGAGGACTGGAAAACCTGGGTAACCTGGGCTTTACCCTCATGTTTTAATATCAATGACCCTCTGCTTCTGCAAATTAATTACAAATAAATAAATCTATATTCAGTAAATATGTAAAAATTTGGCCTTTCTCATAAAGAATTTCCCTTTTTCTTTTCTCAGACACACAACGATCTTTGCGGACTCTGTCATTAAAAGGTTGTCCTGAGGTGGACGACTGGTTTCTGGCCAGGCTCCATGTGTTCCAGGACTCTCTAGAGGAACTGGACATCTCTCACTGTCCACACATTACCACAGGAGGCCTAGCTGCACTAAGGAATCTGAAGTATTTCACGTTTTTGCTCAAGACACACAGCTTCACCACTATTACCGAACACTGAAGTATTAATCTCCCACCCTGATGTGTGTGTTTTGCAGAGGACTGAAACGTCTGGATGTGTCATCCCTCCCTAGAATTCAAAGTCCTGGATTGGTCGTCATCCTGCTGGAGGATATGTTACCAAAGTGCGACATAGTAGCTACTGGATATGACTACAGTTTTGTCCAGGAGGATGAAGAGAGCAAGGTGCAGCATATGCAAGGGCAGAGTGCATGAAGAGACAAAAATCAGAAGATACAAAGAGAGAGGCCTCTGAGAATGTGCTGATGTCAGACCTGATTAATGTAATTATCTTTGCGATATGATGTGTGATAAACACATCACAAAAGACAGCCTGAAACACTGTCTGTAAGGAAACATTATTTTATAAACAACGCATCCAACATAAGCAATCAGATGAGGCTCAAATAGGACTCTGTGGATGTTTCTCATATTGTGTAGGCTAATCATGAAGATACACTCGGGTGTATTGGTTCTTAAAGGCTCTTTGTATAATATCTATGGGGATGTAGCAGTGAAGGTGTTAATTAGAGCCAATTGAACAAACCCCCCCCTAAGATTGGTGATGCGATGATGGATCTGATGCACTGTCTGTTCTGGACTTTGAAGTTACTGGGATATTAACTCAGTTCTACACTCAAACATTGTAGGTGTGTGTAAAGCAACTAAACACTGTATACAAGCTGCTATAAAATTGGAGAAAAAAGTAAATTTGCCCATTCTGTATGAAAATGAAACAACTGGACCCCTCAACAGATATAAAATACTCATTGTAAGCAAGAAAAAACAGTGTTTATTTTTTTCCAATGTTATATTTATTAAATAAATATTACAACTAATTTCTGTGATTAAATCAACCTAAATCTTACATACTGGACCTTTAACAGACTTAAGAATAATTATAAAATAGCAATATCCAATGAGATCTATGTAGATGACAAGGACAAGACAATTTCAAATAAAAATGCACAATCTCATATTTGTTGGATTATTTGGTATTTCCACAAAGGTAAATGTTCTTACAATTCTTTGTCGTGTGGAATTTTCCTTCAGTCCCACCATATTCATATTCATATTAAAGGGGTCTTCATAGCTATTTATAGTACAAAATCAGGTTTTCTTTCCCCCATTTTTCTGTATATGGAGCAGTAACTTAATGATGTATTGTAAATATGATGCCTGTAATAAAGTGTTTACTATCATAATTATTGTAGATCATTTTGTTTTATCGGTAAAACCACATTGTATTTTGCACACTATGAAAACCATATGGCCACACATTACAGTATTAGTAACTGTGTATTCTGTGACAGCTAAAGCCCATAATCCACTGTGAGCCATGTACTGCAACAGTGACAGACCCCGCAGTGGGTGAAGACTGGAGACAGAAGATCGAGAGTGGGAATGAAGATATTCTTACCACATCGGTATGTAAAGATACTTTGTCCACTTAAAAATCACGTGTTAGATTCCGTAGAATAGTAAGAGCTAAGCTTGTGTTCTCCAACATGAGTAGCGTGTTTCCTGCTTTGTGTGTAAACGAATGTCATGGATTCCTTTTTATTATTATTAAAAGTATCGGTATTTCAGCAGTGCATATCCACATATTCCTGTCTTTTTTTTCTTTACACATGTGGCCATTCAAATGAAAAAACGTGGCGTAATATTTAATCATACACTAACGTAGGAACCAATGTTGGCATGGGATCCAAGTCACAACCAGCACGGACTGTGTTTCTGACGGACAACAACACGGATACAAGTCAGTGCCAGTTCTGTAGCGAACATCTGGAGTAAATTGCTAAAGTATAGGGATTGAATTGATTGTCATTCGGACCGTTGTGGCTGAAGGGTCTCAGTAGACGGATAAATGTCTGATGCACCAGGTAGGATGTTTGTCCGGTCTTTGAATACTTTGAATTCCAGTCAGTGCTGCGCCGCTTTAATCCAGTTAGCTTTGCAGCTAACGCTAACATCTCCTGAATTGATCTTTACATGTCTGATTTTGCTTGTTGTAGAACTTCCTAAAAGCGAAGAAGAGGAGGAGGTTACGCCAGAACCAGAGGTTGGCAAACTTTTTCTTTATTAATGAAGCTAACACTGTTTTTGTGTATGTTACCAAGTGGGTGGGGTTTATGTTAGCTTTTTGACAGCTTTGACAACAACATGTTCATGGCAGTTGAGTCGGTATGACTGCACTGCCATGAACATTTTGTTGTGAATAATTCAGTTACTGCATTATGGATTGTTGTGGTTCGATGCTAAAATTAGGAAAATAGTATTGTTTGATTGTTGTATTAAGTTAATGTTAAAGGTGTAAAATCACAGAGGGGGTAGGATTAAATAAGTTCATACTTCTTCCTACTCCTTTTCGACCATGCAATATTCAGACTTGTGTGTGCTTGAAGATAGATTCTGTCCATTTAAATGTTGTTGTTTTTTTTTTGTCTTAATTTGCTTTGTTTGTTTTATTTTGTTTTGTTTGCATGTTCGTAATAAATTAAATAAATAAATAAATAATTTAAAAAAAAATTTGAATGGTACAGCAATGGTGGAAGATGTATTTATCTCCACACATACACAGATCCTTGACTTACACCACTAATACCTCACTTCTCCTTGAATAAGTGTACTCTGTTACATTCCACCACTGAGCAAAATCAAAATAAAGCTTTTATCAAGTGACTATAGAGAAAGAAAGAGGCCAAATTCATTGTCCAGTGCTGCTGTTTTGGTTTATTTTCATTGTAGGAACAATCTGACGACAGCAGTGAGGGAGAGGCTGCAGGAGACGAAGACAGTATGTGAAAACGTTGCATAAAGTTATCATATGTTATTCAGATCCTAAACACACTCTGGTCTAATCTGATTTTTAATATCCCTTTTCAGTGGACTTCCTGCGCTCCCTCTTCTCCAGGACCTTGGGCCTTGATTCTGCAGACAAAGTTCTGGATGAGTTGACTCTGGAAGGAGTGGCACGATATATTCTCAGTGGGAAATGTGAGTCATTTCTTGCTTCTAGTATGCTACCCACAGCTATTTTAGTTGATTCTGGGACATTGATTTACTGCTTAGAAGACATCTGTCATAATGCAGGTATTGAGTTAAACACTATTCTGTATCCTCACAGGTAAAAACATTATCTGTATGGTTGGAGCAGGAATATCCACATGTGAGTATCTCAGCACTGTTAGTAATTACATTATTTGCATCTCTGGAAAAAAAGAAGTTAAGAGACCACTCCAAATTTCTAGACAAGCTGTCAATCAGGCACAAGCTGCTTGGCGTTTTTTGCATCAGCAGTGGCATAAAGCACCCCACATCAATATAACAGGTGGAGAGCATAAAAAATGCATAGAAATTATGATTTAAAAACCGGGGTTTTTCAGTAAGTTACTGATCTGTTAACTCACCATTTTTATTTTGTTGTTTGACAGTGACTTTTATCTTGTGTTCTTTGCATTATTTAAGATCTGAAATCACTGCATTACTGGTGCTGTGGTCTTGTCATTTTCTGGGGTTGGCCGAGCGGGAACCGATGGACAGCGTTACTAGATTTTTGTTTGCCCTTTCACAACTGTTGATGGTAGAAAGATGAATGATACTGCATTTTGCAGGGAACAATGAGCACTTCTAGATGTGTGATTGGAAAAAAATGTTTTAACCTAATTTTCTGGCTTAACAATAGTAATTATCCCTCTGTAATGGATGGACAGAAAATTAACATCTGTTTTTTGGCCACTTATAAAACCTGCCTTAAAGTACAGTTCCAATTTTCATTAAACTGTAAAATCTTTACTGTTGGTCCTCTAGGGTGTCTGTTTTACAAAATAGTTAATAGTTTGTATTTTTTCACAAGATAAGGGGATAAAATAGCAAGAGAAGGGAGACTAATTACAAGTTTCAATTGTTTATTCACCATATTTATTTGTATATACATTGCATATATAATATCTACAAATTAAAATACCTTAAACTAATTTAATACATTTTAACATATATTTGTCTCAGTTTATTAGATATTTGTAACCACTGTAAAAAGAGTAGCAAAAGGTTTTTAAATTGACCTTACAACTTATCATAAGTCTAATATAGGTCCAATAGAAGAGGATCAAAGTTATGCTTTGAATGACACTGATGGACAAAGAATGCAAACATACATTTATGCTGAATATAATGCCATCTAATTATTTAAAAAAAAAAATTTCAAATAAACAAACTTGTGCTGGACACTAGAAGTAATGTGCTCTCAAAATATATAAGTCTTCAAAAGGTGATTTTAATTTATTTTTGGATCTAGACATTAACTTTCCCTTGGCCAGCCCCTTCTGCTGATATATGATTGGTTTTGGAGGAGATGTTTTCAGTATTTTCTAGGATGAACAAAAAAGTTCCTATAAATTGGGAAACCAGCAGTTGCTTGTTTTTTTTTTTCCAGTGCAACATTTAAAACAAATGTCTTATTGTGCTTATTGTTTATAGGCCAGTAACACTGACCACTTTTTCTGTCCATAGCGGCTGGGATCCCTGATTTCCGCTCCCCAGGAACTGGCCTTTATGCGAACCTGCAGAAATATAACCTGCCCTACCCAGAAGCCATATTCCAGATTGATTACTTTAAGGTGTGTTTAAGTTCACTTTGACCATATTCAAAGGCTGACATAGTATCTAACAGATTTCTCAGGAGCTTTGAAATATTTTCAGTTTAATTGCTTTACTTACCTTTGACTTTTATTGATTTTAGCAATCTACTCTAGACCAGACTATTGATCTTTTTATGCTTTGTGTGTTTTGTTATTATTATAATAATATGTACTTATATTATTAACTTTTTGCATTCAATTTCCAATCTTCCTCACAGTGTTTTCCATATTGTTAACACTCTTTTTTGTGATTTATCTTAGAAACATCCAGAGCCATTTTTTGCCTTGGCAAAGGAGCTTTACCCAGGGCAGTTTAAGGTACTACAGGTTTTGCTGACTTTAAGATCACCCATTAAATGGAACTTCATGGTGAAGTTAACCTAATGCTTTGTTCTCTTGTTCAACTTGTCTTTTTGCTCAGCCAACCATCTGTCACTACTTCATTAAGCTATTGAAGGAGAAAGGGCTTTTAAGACGCTGCTACTCACAGGTAGGAGAAAACACCGGCCTACCTCACACCAAGTTACTGTGTTGTTTTTCTTTCTTCAAGTGAATACATGGTTTTTCATTTCAGAATATTGACACACTGGAGCGCGTGGCAGGACTCGAAGGAGATGACCTGATTGAAGCCCACGGGACTTTCTACACCTCGCACTGTGTGAGCTTCTGCTGTCGTAAGGAGTACAACCTGGACTGGATGAAAGGTTTTTAGTTTTTTTTTTTGCTTCTGTTAGACTAGAGTGAAGAAGGTTTAATTTTCTTTCAAAATTTCAGTTCTCTAAAGCTCCTTCTGTGTCTTCTGTAGAAAAAATCTTCTCTGATGACATTCCCAGATGTGACAAGTGCAGCAGTCTGGTCAAGCCAGGTCAGTAAAATGCAGGCCTTTTTTATTGTACTTTCATTTTTCCTCTGTCTAAAAGATTATTTTTCATAATCTCATGTATCTTTGTTTAAAAACTTAACTGCTGAACCAGCATGTCTTTGTGACATTATAATCATCTTTGTTCTGTCCACTAACCCTTCATTAAAGATATTGTTTTCTTTGGAGAGAATCTGCCAGTCCGGTTCTTCACTTCAATGAAGATGGTAAGCACTTGGTTGAACTCTACAACTGTACACACATTTGAAAGTGGTGTGAGATATCACCTCTGCAGAAACAACACTTCACAACATCCTTTTTTTTTTTCCACTGTCAGGACTTTCCTCGTTGTGATCTTCTAATTGTCATGGGGACGTCTCTGCAAGTGCAGCCATTTGCAGGTCTCGTTGGCAGGTACTGAAGATGAAACTCCATTGTCCATAATAATGTAAAAATCCATGTTGACTATATACTAATTATATTAATTAACTAATTATATAATACTCACAGTTTCATAATTACATGGTTTAATTGTACAGTATTTCTATTTTCTGCCACTCAGGGTTTCAAAAAGTTGTCCTAGGCTGCTTATCAACATGGAGAAAGCAGGACAGGTGAGCCTAGTACTGCCATTAACTCTCTTTTTCATTATGTTCATTTGTTTTTCTGTAGTTTATGTTTTCCTGGGATGCTGTGCTTCATCACCTTTGTTTGTGTCTCTGTGTGCAGGCTGACCCTCTGTTTGGGTTGCTTGGTTTTGGAGGAGGGATGGACTTTGACTCAGATAAAGCTTATAGGTGATACATCAATGTATTTATCTGCATGTTTTGTCTGACTGAGTTACCTTTATCCACCAGTTGCTGCATGTTGCTATAATGAAGCCAAATCTGGATTAATATTATATTTGAATCAACCTAATAAGATACGTGCCAATTGAATGTGCACAATTGAGTAAATACCGTTTATACAAAACATATAAATGTTTTGCCATGTTGTGCCACCAGAGGGTGACAAAGTATTTGCCTGAAAAATATACCTTATTGTCAGTTAGTATAGTGGCACTTTGTGGTATTTTTAAAAATTTCCTTAACTTGCAGTCATCATGACATTCAAACGGTGCCAGGAAGCCAGGAAGTTCCTTGAGAATGAATATCTTTTTTGAGGAATATGTGGTCATGAGGACACACCAGTCCATACAAGGTTCAAACATGACAAATATCTAGAATATTTTACAAATAAAATAATAGATTAAAGAAAGGACAAGAAAATGGAAGGAAAGGTACATGAGACAAAATTCAGCTTGGAATAGCAATTACACTTAGTACAGTACATACCAACATAGTTTCTTTTATAGAGTTTTAAATTCCCTCAAGAAGACAAAAAACATTCATTTGTAAAGTATTTTGAAGGTAACTCCAAGACCAGTGAGGGAAATAAGAGAATGCTGCTCTATCAAGTTCTGTATAAAACCTAGGACTTTTGTATAGAGGCCATCTAGAGGAACAAGAGTCATAGAATGATAAAAAAAAAAAAAAATTACAGAAATAAGAAGGGAGTTTACCCATTAATGCTTTGTAAATAAAAACATAATGATGATGTGTCCCCAAGCTTAATGAAGGCCAGGAAAGACTGTCAGTGATGGGTATTGGGTGAACCATTGGATATAAAAAACAGACTGCTTTGTGTTTTACAGAATCTGTACATCAGGCAGTCTCCATAGTCTAGAGCATTTTAAACTGTAGCCTGTACAAGGCTTTTTTGAGAAATTAAACCATGCTATTTTCAACTGTAAAAACTGCCTGGCCATTAATTTCTTTACTAGGTGCTCAATATGCACTGCAAAGCACAGCATATCATCTACCAGATATCCAAATATTTATAGGATGGTACTTTTAATTGCTTCCCCTTCTAAGGTAGAAATGCCAATAGTGTTGGAGGTCTGGTGTTGGGCTCTAGAGAACATCAAAAATGTACTTTTCATTGTATTAAGAAGCAGCTTCAACTTACATAATGAGATCTGTTGCTCAAAAGCAGCCTGTTGCTGACAAAAGCCTAATTTAGAGAAGAGAAGGCTTCTTTCCAAATTTTAGGGATGTGCTTTATTTAAATACTAAAAAACATGAGCAATGGTTAAGAAATGAGACCAGGTGCAACCTTTAGAAGATCCAGATCCAGATTATCAGACCCAGACAACTTTTTCGGGTAAAGCTATACAAAGCTTTAAAGTTAAATGCACACAGTACATATTAGTATTAATATAGTATATTTGTGATATAAGTATCCATACATTTTAGTGGTGAAAGCAGGTTCCACAATTATTGGTTCACACTTGCACTGTAACCACAGTGTTTTCACACAGTTATTGTAAGCAGATACTTTTCTTTGTTATCAACATGTTAATAAGCTGTTAAATTCAGCTGTTAAAATGATAAAACTAAGTATAGGAAGTATTAATATCAAAATTCTCAGTTTTATTGTGCTTTATTTGAAAAGAAGTGACCTAACACACTGGGGGGTTTGTTTTTCTTTTCTTCCAGAGACGTTGCGCACATCAGTACGTGTGATGACGGCTGTTTGGCTCTAGCTGACCTGCTGGGATGGAAGGTGAGTTAAACCCTTCTCTCACGTCAACCATCTAAATGTGTGAGGCTGCTCTTCTCACACAGTGGTTTGAACACAGTTTATTCACCACAGAACTAATGCACGTGATGCCATAGAGTGATTAGTAATATAACTACAGTAGTCAGGAAGTGATGAGGTCAAGGCAAAAACAGCAGTAATTCAGTCACTCACTAATGTTTTAATAATTTATTACAAGTAAGGTCACTGTTGTAGTCCCTCTTCTTTAAATATAATCCCTGTATATAAGCTCACCCTGCTTCTACTGACCAGAATGACTTTCCCTTTAAATTCTGTATTGTTTAAGTATTCATGTGATAGGCCTGAAGAGTAAACACTATTGTACAAGGCTGACTGTCTTAATATATAAAGTCTCAAATCCACAACTGCAACAGAAGCTCTAAGTAGTGTGAGCTTTTGAAATGTCAGGGTAACCTATTTCTGATTTTCCTGTGTGATACTGTGGTCACAAGTCACTGCTTCGAAAGGACGCCGAAATAGATGCAAAAGAATGATCAGTTTTACTTAAATTGTCATGGCCATTCTTCCTTCAAAATGTCCTGTTGTGTCCATCTTCACTTCTCTGTCTGTCTTGTCTCTCCAGGCAGAGCTGGAGGAAATGGTGAAAAGGGAGCACGACCGGATCGACAGTCAGGACAAGAAGGAAAAGGCCGGCGAGAGCAAAGGAGCCACAGCCAAGACGAGTTCTGCATCAGTGGCACCAGAACCTAAAAAGGAAGAGTAACCCCACTCCATAAAAAAAAGAGTAATAAAAGCTTCTACAGTGGTTCCACAGTTTGAGGTTGGCCCTTTAAGAGGGAATAACATGAGTTTTTGTTTGGAGGTGAGGCTTCGTCAGGTGTTGGTTGCAGAGAAAGATGCTCCTGTTTTCATCTTTGGACAGTTCCTACCAACAGTCTCAATGGACATCAGGCATCACAATTCTACACTTCTCTTTTTATCAGTTAATTGCACTTTACTGACTTCATTCTAATTTCTTTCTTTCTTTTTCTGATGCTTTTAACTCCACGCATGAGCAACAGACTGTGGCGCTGTTCGAGTATATTTACATCACAGCAGATCTTACAGAATGGGGCTAATATCTACAAAATGAAAGCAGCCTAATATGAGTCTTTGGCTTTATACACTATCAAAGCTTAACTATTTTCTCCAAATGTGTTGGAGTAGTTTTGGACAGAGCTACACAGTCCGTTTTGCTGTATTTTTTTGTCACTGTTTCCAGTATAATCATGCTTTTACATTGTATTTTTTAATTTATCTTATTTGCCACTGAAATCCCAACATGATCAGCATTTGCAGTTAATAAAATGCTTCCAATTGGGGAACTGAGGGAGTTGCAAACTGGTTATGTTGGACTTTTAAAATGTCTTGATCTTTGATTGACAGTGGTTTTCATGTCTACATTTGGTTCTTACAGATTTGATTTCTGTAATTTCTTTTGATACATTGTTCTCCAATGTTTTTCTTACAGAACTGTACGAGGAGAACAGATATGGAATGCTTAAACTAATGAGCAGTTCAGTGCAGAAGGCTAACATTTCATTGCTAGCTGAAAAAATTGATTGGCATGTGAAAAAAACAGCAGTAGGAACCTTAATACTTTATCTGTATAATTACAGAAACTAATACTGAAGTCCTGCAATAAAAGTACATTTTTAAAGCCTATAATGTTTGTGTTGAGACTGTTTTTAGAGAGGATGTCTTTAACTGTGTGGTCATCTCATCCTGGATATATATTGATTTGCAGTCAGTTGCAGATTACAAGACTGGACTATTTAATTTTTTTTTTAGGTTTGATTAGTATAAACTGCAAAAGCTAAAGTTACAGCGGAACATTAAGCATCTTTTGGGCCTTGGCTTGACATTTTTGTCAGTACCATGGCATCACCATGTTGGCAGAAAATGAATAGAACAGAAAGTATGACAGTATGCATTTAAAGAAAGACTGAGTGTTGTTGTCAGGAAATGTTGACCAATAAGTAACACCTCTTGCTGTGGTTTTTCTGAAAGACAAGACTGTTGGACAGAAAGCATAAGAGAAATGAAAAGTTGTTGGATTAGTTCTGTCTGTGTGTTCACTTTAAGATTTTCCTGTTGGTACATATCTCATGGAGTAAGTGCAATCTGCAAGATAAAAATCTATGACACTTAAGGAAATCTCAGATGTAGTGAAAAGATCATTGTCTGCTATAAACTTTGAAGTACCCACAATTCATCTTAGAGGACAAAAGGCTCCATGCTGTACTTTTGAGAACATGCAGTAAAAAAAAAAAAAGTTTTCTCTACATTGCTCTCAGTGCGCAGAGCTGGGTTAACCACAGACACAAGAAGGTGCAGTGGTGAAACATCAGCTGAAGGGTCTCACTTGAAAACTGAAAGTGCATTAAATGGCAGCATGTGGAGGAGACAAAGGCAAAAGTAATGCCGAGCCTACATCAGTCACTTTATTTCTAAAATGCGTAATATCCCAAGCAGGAAACATATTGAGGATGTATTTCTGAAGTGCATGTGAGCTTCCTTTTTTAGACCTGCTAGTTTTTGTTTTTTTTAACTTCTTGGGCAACATTTTGTATTGTGCAGAAAGGAAGAGTTTAAGGCAGAGGACATTGCAACACATGGAGAAGACTGTAGGTAGTGTGAAGAAAAGAAGGAGACCTACATGAACTAACAAACTTACAAAGGACATGTAAGTAATGTCAGTTTCTCCATCATTTGGTGCCTTAAACCCAAATATCGTCTTAAAATAATCATTTTCACTGTTGATGTTCATGTTTGTGATAGTGTGTGCTTGAATGTGCATGTAAATGTGTGTGACTGCTTTTGTTCAGGGCGGTTCATAGTTCAGTTAATGGGACGACGGCCATCCCATGGAGGAGCAGCAGGAGGAGGCTTTCGCTCCTGGAGCAGCTGAAGGGCTGCCAGAAGGCCTGGTGCCCTGGAGCACCATGGGATAGAGAGGAGGCACACGCTACTATCTGTGGGACGCCTGCTGGGGTGAGCTGCCCCTCCCCACACTCCCCCCTTTCCCAACACAAGAACAACAAATGAAGATTTTTGCATTAATATTTAACATCAGCATATTTAGTGTGTTACTGAATGATGCCAAATATGTCGTTCAAAATGTCACTCATAGATATTTTTTAAAATGAGTTTTGCATCACACTGTCTTAGAGTTAAATTGTCTAGTGAGAGAAATATTCATTTTGATCTCCAGTGATTTTATTCTTCTCTTTTGTCAGAACACAAACCTGGTTTTCTGACATTTGATAAAGTCCTCAGTACTTTGCATAAGGTGGAGGGTATGAGTATGTTTGTACAATCACCATGCATACATATTTGTCAATGTCTGTATCAGTGTATGCACGACTCTAATATATGAGAAATATGTAAAGAAGATTAAGAAGAAAAATCAATGTTAGAAAGAAAATTAATATTATTGAAACTAAATTAGATCAGCTGAACAGACGATTGAAGAATTAAAGAGATTTTTAATCTCAATGAGCTTTTTTTCCTGGTTAAATAACGTTTATAATAAAAATAAATAAATAAATAATAAAAAGAAAGCCCCCCCCCCACCCAAAAAAAAAAAAAAAAAACTCTGAGAGCTTCTTAATCAAGTTTTTTGTGACGTATCCCAAGACTATTAAAGAAAACATCTAGATAGTCAAGCAAAAGTAAGTTCAAGATGTACTAAATCCAAATGAAGGTCGAGCTAAATCCTGACTTTTACTTGTAGAGGATATTTATTTTTAATTTTTGTGTTTTTAAAATACACATATAAAGGGCCTGAGAAATAAAGATCATTACAACCCTGCAACAACAACAAAGCTAAAGGCAGCGAAAGACTAGTGCATAGAACTGTAAACATCCCAAACCAAGCTGGTGCAGAATATTAGTTTAAGGGATCTTCTTTCATTGCACTGTTCGTCATCTGTCATATTTCTCTACAGGGACCTTTCATAACTGTAAAGTGACTTGCAGTTTTGTCTCCTTTCATTTTGAAATATTTCTTTACTTTTTTGCCGTCTCTCTGTTTTCTCATCCTCCCTTCTTTACATTTACTGTCTTTAATCCTCACTTTTACTTCATCTCCCTCCTTTGTGTTGACTCCCAACAGGCTGTCGATGCTGGATTTTTAATGTAAAATTAAATATTATCAATTGAGGCCATATTTTCATTTTCAGACTTTATTTGACCTGATGGTAGAATGTAATGAATTCTTTTACTCAAGTATTATGAAGTCTTATTTTTCTGAACTCATGAAAAAAATGGACTTTTCAGAGATACATGTTTTTCACAGGACAACGCCACAAACATGTGATGATCTTGTAGACTGTCAGATTCAAACTCAAGCTACCCAGCAGCATATAATAATCAAATGATTAAACATTATACATTAAAGCATTAAACATATACAATAGTATACATATACATATTAATACAGCAAAATTAATATAAACATCATATACAGTAGTAAAACACTGACAGGAAGCATTTTATTGCAAACTCAGTATTGTGACTTTTCATACTTGAAGAACAATTTTACTGATAAAACTAATAATTGCAGAACCTTTACTTTAGTGGATTGCATTTACAATATTGTATCAGTTCTTTAATTTAACCAAACGATCTGAGTACTTCTTCCATCACTGACTTTATCATTTGCCATCTGATGTTCTGTTTCTCTTTTTTCCAAATGTGTGTAACTTAGAGCACTGTTAACTGAAAGTAACACTGATGTGTGCATCATGACATGAGAGTAGTTCCTTTTTTTATTGGTCATCTGATAAGGCAGCAAAAGCTTGAGGATTGAATGCAGAAGTGTTTGCATATGAATAAAACCAGCCTAACTGTGTGGATGTGTCTGCTACAAAGGGAGAATGTGAGTATATCAGAGTTTTGTGTTTATGATGTGGAACAGGGGTGTGCAAATTATGAGTCAGATATGCAAAACTCTTACTGGCAGCAGTAAATTACAGTTCACGAAGAAGCAGTATGTTTTTCTGCACATAATCTGTCAGCAGAGGAAAATTGAAGAGGAAAGTTGACCAGAGCACATCTCCCTTCCAAGAATCAAAAAGTATAAATGATTAATGTTCTTATGAATTACCACAGAACTAAAACCTCTCTGTTGCCATGTTACTTGAGTGTGTTCCGACATGAGTGACTTTCAGTGAACTCGTTTTTATTTCGGTACACGCTTAACATGAAAGCCACTTCCTTTGTGTGTATAAATGTGCAATGCTGTTTCAGAGCGCGTCTGAATTCAGTTTTAGTGATGTAACGTCATGACTGAGCCGTTGCAGCAATTGTTTTGTGCAAGTTAATTATGTCTCAACCATCCGCTTATTCTGTTGTAGACACGGTTACCAAAATAGAGATCATGATCAAACTAACAACAGAATTATATGTTAAAGTATCAGAAAGGTTAACACTCAGAAATCTGTCTCATCAGGTCTGTGTGGGTGTGGTTTGATCAGATTAGACTGAATACTCTTTGGCAACAGAAGCAAATAATTCAGCAACTGTCACATTAATTCACATGTTGCTAACTTCTGATTTGAGCATGGAAATATGCATCACACCAGACACGTCACCTTTTTCCAATAAAACTCCACCTACTTTAAATTAGTGCTTTAAATACTTTAAATTTACTTTTTAGATACTTTGAAAAGAGATTGTAATTGACAAAAAGTTTTAGCAAAACCCCACCATTATAGCATTTCACCTACAGCTTTTCTGATGAAACAAAAAGAAGAAATTTCTGTCAGTGCTTCTTTGCAAAACTGTGAAAAACTGGTTTACTGATTCACACTATCACTACTTTCATCATACTATCATTATCAGTCAGACTGACGGAGAGGCCGGACAAAAAACTCAGAGTTAAGTGCACAGATGACACAGAAGGATGGCCTGAGTCTAGTTACATTTTCATTTATCTCCTGCTGAAACCATCCCTGTGGACAGTCGTTACTGTTGTTTCCTGAGATGGCAGGACTGCTTCTTAATGGGAAATACAACAGAAGATGTCCTTTAGGAAATGTCTCTTCAAGGTGCACATTACCAAAAGCTAGCAATGATGGAATGTAACATATACATACATACATACATACATACATACATACATATACATACATACATACAGGGGTTGGACAAAATAATGGAAACACCTTAAAAAATCAACAAAATATAATTTAACTCTTTCCCCGCCAGAGCATTTTCCAGTGAGTTGGTAGCCAGCGCCAGCCGTTTTGGTCATTTTCACTAATCTTTGGAGGCTCACTGAAAATGTTGTGTTAGGAGTATGTGAACACTGAATACATCAAAAGAAAGAACAGAACTTCAACTTTTAAACACAAAAAACTATTTTATTCTATCTTTATTCGTTCGTGAGATATAAACATTTGAATATTGGTCATTTTCAGGAAAAAAATGAATTTTGAGCAAAAAGCTGAGAAAATTGCATTTTTTTCAAAGATATTGATTTTCAAGAGAAAACTGATTTCCTATTTACATTTTTGACTCTTTCTTATTTACCAACAGTAACGCTGTCTTCAAAATCACAAAATAAAATAATAATAACAGCAATAATAGTAACAAACAGCTCTAAGATATCCCATCATTCCACAAAATGTTAGGGGAATCCACACCAAACTTTAGACCGAACATCTTGTAAAGCACCAGGTTCCTTCTAAACTTTGCACATTTACATACATCAGTTATAAGTCTAACACATAGTAGTTTAGCTTTTGGATATAAACACCTCAATATTCCTCATTTTCAAGAAAAAAAAGAAACAAATGCACTAAATACTGTAGATTTCTGGCCTTTGGCTGCACCAGGTCCTCCTGTTGGACCAGCTGCTGTGTTTGATCTGTAAATAATTCTATGGACATCTAGTTATTTATCTCTGTATGAATATATGTATTTATTTATTTCATACTAAAGCCAAATCCAACAGTGTCTTCCCTGTGTCCTGCTGACATTCTACAGCTGAATATGTTCTGTGTCCTCAGTCTGAATCTGAACTCACTCTAACAGATGCAGACTAGCTGTCCTTTGTCTTGTCCCATGTCTGTATGTCTGTCTTCTCCTTGAATGTCCTCTAGAAATGTCTCTTTTCTCTTCCTCCTGTCTGTCATTTTCTCCGTGTCGCTCTGTGCCCCCACCCCCCCCCCACCCGCACCTCCGTGTCGGACCTGAGCCGCTCCTTGTTTCCCGTGTTCCGTGTCCGTCTCCCTCACCTTCTGTTTCTCCGTTCCTGTCTCTAAATGGTTCTTCTGTAGCTCCATCATATATTGAATTGTCAGACTCTGTCTCCATAATCATCTTTAAGGCTTTTGAAACTGCGCGCGGTTCCTGCAGTCTTCATTTCCTCATTCAGTGACTGCCGCTGGATGCGTTGCCATGGGATACGGAGACTCCAGTGCAAAAACGTTAAACCCGGCCCGTCATTTTTCCGAAAAAGTTGCTTAATTGTTTGTTTTTGGACTAAGGAAAGTAATTCACATGATCCACAACACCTCCAACTACAGTATAACAGTGAAAACACGGATTGACGGAAAATCTCGTCATTGGCGGGGAAGCGTTGGGAAGCAATTGACGGAATATCTCGTCAATGGCGGGGAAAGAGTTAATATGGTGTAGGTCCACCTTTTGCGGCAATTACAGCCTCAATTCTCCGAGGTATTGATTCATACAACTTGCGAATTGTTTCCAAAGGAATTTTAAGCCATTCTTCAGTTAGAATACCCTCCAACTCTTTTAGAGACGATGGCGGTGGAAATCGACGTCTTACTTGAATCTCTAAAACTGACCATAAATGCTCAATAATGTTGAGGTCTGGGGACTGTGCCGGCCATACGAGATGCTCAACTTCATTAGAATGTTCCTCATGCCATTCTTTAACAATTCTTGCTGTATGGATTGGGGCATTATCATCTTGAGGTGAAGGTGTTTCCATTATTTTGTCCAACCCCTGTATACATATACATACAGGGTGGGGAAGCAAAATTTGCAATGAACATTTAGTTGTTTTTTCTCAGCAGGCACTACGTCAGTTGTTTTGAAACCAAACATATATTGATGTCATAATCATACCTAACACTATTATCCATACCTTTTCAGAAACTTTTGCCCATATGAGTAATCAGGAAAGCAAACGTCAAAGAGTGTGTGATTTGCTGAATGCACTCGTCATACCAAAGGAGATTTTGCGATAAATCTGTCATTTCTGCGGTTCAGAACAGCACCGACAGTGAAGATCTTTTCATCTGAAAAGATCGTTACAATGGAGGACTTTTTCTTGAACCATGTAATAATTTTCTTGCACCTTTCCAATCTCTTTTCCTTCATAGCTGTTGTCAACAAGTGTTTTGGTGTTCTTGTGTAAGATTTTAACTTCAAATCATATTTTACTGCATTTCTAACGGTCTTGTTGTCTACCTCAAGTTCAATTGCCATTTTTCTCATGGATTTGGTTGGATCCTTTAGGATTTTGGATTTGAGAGCTTTAATAAAAGCTTTGGTACATTTTTTGTTGCTTCCTCCACTTCCAGACTTTCTCGTAATAGTTTTGCTCATGGTCATTCTCTTCTTTATATTATAAACAGTCTTTATGGACACTCCAACTATTTTTGAAATCTCCTTTTGGTGTGACGAGTGCTTTCAGCAAATCACACACTCTTTGACGTTTGCTTTCCTGATTACTCATATGGGCAAAAGTTTCTGAAAAGGTATGGATAATAGTGTTAGGTATGATTATGACATCAATATATGTTTGGTTTCAAAACAATTGACGTAGTGCCTGCTGAGAAAAAACAACTAAATGTTCATTGGAAATTTTGCTTCCCCATCCTGTATATACATATACATACATATATAAATATAAATTTTATATATATATATACACATATACAGCACAGGCCAAAAGTTTGGACACACCTTCTCATTCTTTGCATTTTCTTTATTTTCATGACTATTTACATTGTAGATTCTCACTGAAGGCATCAAAACTATGAATGAACACATGTGGAATTATGTACTTAACAAAAAAGAAAAAAGTGTGAAATAACTGAAAACATATCTTATATTCTAGTTTCTTCAAAGTAGCCACCCTTAGCTCTGATGACTGTTTTGCATACTCTTGGCATTCTCTTGATGAGCATCAAGAGGTAGTCACCTGAAATGGTTTCCTAACAGTCTTGAAGAAGTTCCCAGAGATGCTTAGCACTTGTTGGCCCTTTTGCCTTCACTCTGCGGTCCAGCTCACCCCAAACCATCTCGACTGGGTTCAGGTCCGGTGACTGTGGAGGCCAGGTCATCTGGCGCAGCACTCCATCACTCTCCTTCTTGGTCAAATATCCCTCACACAGCCTGGAGGTGTGTTTGGGGTCATTGTCCTGTTGAAACATAAATGATGGTCCAACTAAACGCAAACCGGATGGAATGGCATGTCACTTCAGGATGCTGTGGTAGCCATGCTGATTCAGATTGCCTTCAATCTTGAATAAATCCCCAACAGCGTCACCAGCAAAGCACCCCCACACCATCACACCTCCCCCTCCATGCTTCACGGTGGGAACCAGGCATGTAGCATCCATCCGTTCACCTTTTCTGCGTCGCACAAAGACACGGCGGTTGGATCCAAAGATCTCAAATTTGGACTCATCAGACCAAAGCACAGATTTCCACTGGTCTAATGTCCATTCCTTGTGTTTCTTGGCCCAAATAAATCTCTTCTGTTTGTTGCCTCTCCTGAGCAGTGGTTTCCTAGCAGCTATTTGACCATGAAGGCCTGATTCACGCAGTCTCCTCTTAACAGCTGTTGTAGAGATGTGTCTGCTGCTAGAGCTCTGTGTGGTATTCATCTGGTCTCTAATCTGAGCTGCTGTTAATTTGCAATTTCTGAGGCTGGTGACTCAGATGAACTTATCTTCAGCATCAGAGGTGACTCTTGGTCTTCCTTTCCTGGGGCGGTCCTCATGTGAGCCAGTTTCGTTGGAGCGCTTGATGGTTTTTGCGACTGCACTTGGGGACACATACAAAGTTTTTGAAATTTTCTAGACTGACTGACCTTCATTTCTTAAAGTAATGATGGCCACTCGTTTGTCTTTACTTAGCTGATTGGTTCTCGCCATAATATGTATTCTAACAGTTGTCCAATAGGGCTGTCAGCTGTGCATCAACCTGACTTCTGCACAACACAACTGATGGTCCCAACCCCATCAATAAGGCAAGAAATTCCACCAAGTAACCCTGACAAGGCACAGCTATGAAGTGAAAACCATTTCAGGTGACTACCTCTTGATGCTCATCAAGAGAATGCCAAGGGTGTGCAAGGCAGTCATCAGAGCTAAGGGTGGTTACTTTGAAGAAACTAGAATATAAGAGATGTTTTCAGTTATTTCACACTTTTTTGTTAAGTACATAATTCCACATGTGTTCATTCATAGTTTTGATGCCTTCAGTGAGAATCTACAATGTAAATAGTCATGAAAATAAAGAAAATGCGAAGAATGAGAAGGTGTGTCCAAACTTTTGGCCTGTACTGTGTATATATATATATATATATATATATATATATATATATATATATATATATATATATATATATATATATATATATTAGTGCTGTCAAATTATTAAATTTTTTAATCAGATTAATCACAGGGTTGCTGTGGATTAATTTTGATTTATCACGATTAAATATCATTCATTTTTAATCTATATTAATCACATTTCAATTTGCATGAGCAAACAGACTCAAGAAAGAAGTGAATATATATGCACTTAACATGTTTATTAAACACCTTCAACAGTTTCAACAAAACAACTTGAAACAACTCTTCCATCTTGGTTTTTTGTACTCATATTTCCATTCAGAGGGTCAATGTGCTGTTCAGTGTTGTCTGTCTTATGGTTTGGTTCTGCTACTTTTCACTACTGGATCCACTTCCTATTTGTGCATGTGCAACACTAACTGCGTGGACAAACTGACCCAAATGCATTGGCAGAGATGTTCAGAGTCATTCTGCACTGCAGATGGGTTAATTGCATGAAAAGTTTTAATCAGATGAATCATGATGATGGATTACTCTGCATTAATTCTGACAGTCCTAATATATATTTAAATATTTTTACTCAAGTACTATATGTAAGCACAAATTTGAACCACTTGTACTTTTATGTTCATTTTATGGAACTTCATACTTCTACCCCCACACATCTCAGAGGTAAACATTATACTTTTCACTCCATTACATTTGTGTTTATGAAAAAAAAATGCAATTTTTCACCCCCTTCCACTTCAATGAAAACCATCTATCTACAAATGTTTGAAGAATCCATTGTCACAAAGTTGAAAATTAGGTCTTTTTTCTCAGCTTGTAGGAATGTTACTTTTTTTTTTTTTTTTAGGTCAGCAATGCTACAAAAGTGTAATTTACTTGCCAAAAAATGTCTTTGAAACTTGAAATAACCTGAATGTTGGAACTATGGGGCTTGTAATTGTTTTTCATTATACCCTAGAAAGACAGAAAAATTCTAAAAAAGAAACCCACCCAAAAATGAAAAAGAAACAAACATAAAACCCCTAAAGCCACAATGCTTACACAAACAAAATTAGTGTTACTGCCAAAATTTATGGCCACCGTTGTAGAATATGAGGCATCACTGTAGATTAACCCTTTCATGCACACTGGTCACTACAGTGGACAGCTATTCTACAGCTGTTCTCTTGTATATTCATGGATTTTGTTATTCTTTTCGTTCTTTTTTTTGTTTTTTTTTTAACACATATCTTTATTAAAGCTGCAGTATGTAGGATTGTGGCCAAAACTGGTACTGCAATCACATTCAAAATACTGTAGAATGTGGTATCCTCTCCTCCTCCCCCCAGGCTAGGGGTTGCCAGATCCCGCATGAGCATCTACTACTAGTGTTTCCACTAATCCTTGCCACCACACCATAAATTTCATACAAAAAAATCATCACCAGACTGATTCTACATAAGTCTAATATATAACAGGCCAGGACAAACGTCCTGCACACTCAAATGAAAGTTTGCGAAGATTCAGGAGATAGAGAAAAGGGAAATGAGCATTAGGTTTCACTTTTACTACAAGCCGCACGATCGCTCTAACCCCCCACCACCACCACCGAACCATGGACACCGAACTACTGAACCCCCCCCCCCCCCCACCGACCCCCCCACACATACACACCGAACCACGGACACCGGACTACCGACCCCCCGACTGAACCACGGACCGAACCCCCCCCGTTCGGATAACACACCGCTAAATGAACAGGTCACTTCCACAGAAAACACTGAACTACAAGGAGCTACCATGGCAAGAGACAAGTCCTACACCGGTACCTGGTCTGTTCACCAGTCCCGGACCGGCAGTCTCTTCACTGGGGCCAGGAGAAGAGACTGCAGCCCGGCCCCGGGAGAAGGGACCGGGTGAAGAGGCCACGACCCCGGCTCTCAGTGGCTCTTACCGGTGGTCAGACTAAAGCAGGGCCAGCGTCGGTCTTCAAATCCTTCCCCTCTTTCAGCCGTCTCCATGTTTCTAAATCATCTCCTATACATCTCCTTGTTTTATTTCTCACTTTGCCACGATGTATTTGGGAATAATAAGAGTCCTTTTAGGTTTAATAACGTCAGACATTTGTGATCAGAAATGTTCCAGCTGCAGCCCACTGGGAACTGGCAACCTGGATGCTGAAAGGCTTCTGACTCTGTGATTGGCAGACAGGTGATGGGCGGGGCATCAGACCAAAACACACAATGTCAACATAAACATCATTTCGGGGCTGACACTGAGCTATTCAAATGCAAATATTCTGGCTGGACTACTACTGTCAGTGAGATCAGTATTTGAAATGAACATGATTCCTTAATTTCTGGTGACAGTCAAGGCAATTTTACAATTATTTAGAACATAATTCCTACATACTGCAGCTTTAAAGTTTTAAGACACTACATATCTTTTCTGACATGAATTGGTAACATTATGTAGATCTCTCCTGATCATAAACCCCCAGAATCACAAGCCCTCCCCATACTTTTCACACAGTTTATCAGTAAATACATGTTTCTGTGTGTCAAAAATTAAACATGTGGTGTCCAGATGAGTGGACATTTTTGCAACTTCATGAAAAATAGGTTCATGAGAATTTTTTTTTTTCATTATTATTTTTTTTTAATGTATTTTTAAATTTTTAAAAAATTATTATTATTATTTTTATTTTTTTATTTTTTTTTCAGACGAAAATTTTCAATTGCATTGTTTTTTTCATGCCTAAAGAGGAATAAAAACACTGAGGAAAAAATGTTGATTAAGGTTCTCATAATTCGTGCATGAAAGGGTTAAACCAACCGAGAGTATAATGACACTAATGCTAATATTTACCTCTTCTCATGAAATGATTGTGGCAATAAGGTTTATTGTTGATAGATAAAGCATACCTAGAACTCAGTATATAATCATTCCACCTGTCAAAGGTGATGTGTATAAATAGGAATAAAAAGAGGAATGTGTCTGAAAAAGTAACTTTTTCCAATTTTATGGGAAACAATAAATTATAGTAAAACATTGACAGGGACTAGTTTACCTCACAATGACTAATTTAGCTTTCACTTACTGATAATACTCACTTTTTTTAAAGTTAGGTTTTAAAACAAAATCATTTTGGAATACATTCCCTGTTTTTATATTTATTGACTTTATAACTGCACTTCATCCAATCACTTTGAAAGAAACAATCTATGTTAAAGATGAGAAGAATCCTAACAAACTGAGTATTTGAGTTCATTTTTGGCCAGTTTGGTAAAACATCTCAATTTAATCCTCTATTAGAAAGTTGACATCAGCACCTTAAGGGTTAACTAAATCTTTTTAGATTAAGATGCATCATATATATTGTTGTGTTAAAGCATCTATATTTTACTCTGTCTTCATGCATTTTTGGGTCATCTGTCAGTGTTTCTCTTTATCATGCCTAGTTGCTGCGTAGCCTGCCAGTGTGAGAATTTCATAAATAAACACCTTCCTGCTCAACAGGCTTCTGTCATATCTCAGAAACTGCAATGACTCATGCTGTGTCTCCCTCCAGAGTTTCCTGGTGCTGCGCGACTCTGAGACGTCTCAGCCTGGCCTACTATGTGTGTCTACTGGGCAAGAAAATGAAGCTGTTCTTGATTATAACATCCAATGCACAGGCAAAGGTATGAACCAACATGCAAAACCGATACTTCTTTCTGTGTGTGTTTGTGTGCATGACATGATTTGCGTTTTTTAAATTCCTTTTGTGTTACTCTGAGAGGTTATTTTAATCATCACATCTGACAAAAATAAGACGCTAGACTAAACCAGTGCAGTAAAATCTTCCTCTTCTTTTTCTCCTTCTGCTGAATTAAAATACAGTACAAAACTGCTGCGCACAAGAGTAGGTAATCAGACACTAATCATACCTAACACACCCCTGGGACACTCTCAAACTGCATTTTCCAGTTTCTTTTGTGATTGTCTGTGTATTTTGTTGCTGACCAGATCTACAAAACCATGCAGCCTGCTTATTCTGTGATCAAACAACCTGTTTTCCAGCATCAGAAAATACTCTTAATTATTAGTGTAAAAATAGCTGTTTTTCAGAAGTCCCCTTGGTTTAATATGTATTTTGTTGCCAGGAATGTCATTTACTGTATTTTACACATTATGAGACTAACTGGGCCCACTCATTCTCTGTTTCTATGTTTCAGTTTTCCACTTGTCTGAGTCCCGTTTGTCTTTCTCTGACTTGGCTCAGCTGGTGCTTTTCTACTCGCTTACCAGGTAAGAACATATTTTTATGATAAATTCGAGCAACTAAGCAAACAGTAGATGTTATACTGCATAGCTGTTAGAGGATGATCATAACATAGGTTTCCCCCAAGAGCTGAACATGCTGTGAAACAGTGCACTGGAAATGTAATGCTTTAGTTTCAATGAAAAACTGAAAACTGACTGCTTAATGCTCATGCTGACTGCAAATACGGCTGAGTACATTTCTCTCATCTCATATTCTCCTGTATTTCTGTGTCAGAGATGTGTTGGCTGTTTGTTTATCTATTCCTCGCTGGATCTACAGTGTAACTGAGAAGAACAAAGATCGACTCTCTCAGCTTGAACCCAGTGAGTCGTACTCTACTCTATCCTCTGCATGAGACGGCTGCATTTACAGAAACAGTGAAGACATTCTGTATGTTGCTTAGTGTTGTTTAATTTAGAAATCCTTGTTCTTTGCAGAAACTTGGCTCTGCACCCCTCCTGAACTACAGACCGATGAAATGACCCACAACGAGCCGAGGACCGTGATGTGCTCCATACAGGTACAAATCCTGCGTCTCTGTAAATTATACCCTAATGTGTTGTCTATGCACGTGAGGGTAATGTATATATAATAAGAGATCCATGTAAGCTGCTGTAATCAACACCAAGTAGGCACAGAACTAGAAACTCCTGCAGATTGTCCACTTACTGGTCTATATTTCTTACTGAACAGAATACTAAAATTCACCAGATCAGCTTTTTTAATACACTAATATAACAATTCAATTCAATTCAGTTCAAATCAACTTTATTTATAAAGCACATTTCATGCACAAGGCAGACTCAATGTGCTTCACAACAGGTATATAACATAAAATATGGAGAAGAAAACAAACAGTCAAATAAACAGTAGAAGAAGGGAATGGATTAATGTCCCGGGCATCTGCCATCCTTAGACCCTCCTTCTCAGCAAAGAAAAACTCCAAAAACCCAGTGGGAAAAGAGAAACCTCGTGGAGAACCACACTGAAGGAGAGATCCACTCCCATGGAGGGACAGGCTATAGATGCACCAGGATGGATGGACGTCCATTTGCAGATGTAGTTCCAATTTGTAAAAATGCATTGGGGTGGGAGCACATGAGGGGGTCCATCTAGTCAGATGAGACAGGTGAGGGTTAGGAAGTCCATCCAGACAGGAGAGGGTGGGGGAGGAGGTTTGGGGTGACAGGTCAGGTTAGGACACAGATGAGTCACCTCAGATCCCATCATCATTGGGCCCCAGGCGGCTACAACTGAAACAGTAGCCACTCCCTCAGAGGGGAGTGGGGAAAAGGGACACCGGGTTAATAGTGATGTACAGACTAAGTAAACTATATATTGGAAATTATGAGTACATACAAAAGTGGTACGTAGTTGCACGTGCACATATACCTACACATGCACGCACACAACTCAACAGAATGCAGTCAAAAAAAGGTACGTTTTTAATCATAACAGATGTGTGTTACCCTTACCCATTAAATAATTTAATACCATCGTAAAGTATAAGTTTGTCGATATCTGACGCTTATTTCACAACTAAATTCTAGCTTCCAGTGACATCTCACTTCTTTAATTTTAAAATGTGTGTGTTTCCATAGTTGACTTCGACCAATGGGGCTCTTTGTATCATAAATCCCCTCTACCTTCGTGAACATGGAGACGATTGGCTGACGTCTGGAAGTCAGTTCAACACACAAACAACCAAGCACAGACAACAGAGACGCCTCAGCACCACCAGAAAATGGGAAGGGGCAGGGGTTCTGTCCAAACGAGCCATCTCATTGGACCAGGAATCTTCTACTGCCACCAGTGAGAACTCAGGTAAATATACTTTTTACTAGATACCACTAGATATTTCAGGGGGTCTAGTAATTCAGTTCCTGTACTTCTGTAAAACTGCAATGATAGAAAAGTGAGAAAAATTCTAGGGTGCACCCTTTTTGCTGGGTGTGTTCTAAAGTTTTATTGGTTTTGGTCTTTTCTCATATTCCTCTTGGTAGATTCATATAAATCGGTGCAGTAGTTTTTGTGAAGGAAAGCTGACAAGTGGGAATACTTTAGTAGCAAATAGATAAGCTCTGTGGCTATGGTAAATGTTTTTGGGTACATTCCTCCTTTTATTCCTATCTATACAAATCAGTAATCACCTTTGACCCAGTACAATGATTACATACTGAATCCCAATTACACTTCATCTATCAAGAATATATTGTGTTGTTACAATTATTTCACGAGAACATGTAAAAAGATTTTTTCCGAACTTCATGGCAACAGTATATTAAAAGCAATGTTCTTCCTCTGCTTGGGTATTATGCAAACCTCTGTTTTAGCCTGGTACTTCTCTGTATTACCTGGAGTATCATATTAAGACTTAGACTAAAGGGTATTATGTCTTATGAAATAGACTGGAAAATGAATTTTAATAAATGATTAAGTCTGTTTTTCTAACAACTACTCGATTATTTGGTCTGAATTGTTTAATAGTGACTTTCTTTTCTTGAAAATGATGTTTCAGTTTTATGCAGGAATTGTAGAGACAGGTATTTCACATTCTGAAAGATAAAACATTAACTTTCTGCATGAACAAATCCTTTTGTAACTTGAAGCATTTTAGGAACTTGAGTGAACTGACTTTAAATACAGGGGTTGATTTATTCACACATTGTTCTGTGTTTGATAGTTGTTATTGTCACCGTGGTGATCATAGTCCATGTTTGCTTTGCCCAGGATTAGTTAGAGCCAGGTCAGCTGATTCACCCCCAGCCTCATCAGCTGTAACTTCCCCAGAAGGCGTGGTTCTCCGGAGGCCCAGCAGAGATTCTGGTTTCTGTTCTATGTACAGGGCGAGCACTGAAAGCCTGCCTCCATTTACCCCTTCTACCCCTGGAGGCTTACCCAGCCCTGTGCCCCAGTCTCCTCACAGAGTGTCCTGGATTGAGGATGGAGTCTGGCTGCCCCCACCTAGGCCTTCATCATTGCTCCAGCCACCGTTAGCAGAGCTTGACTCTCTGTCAATCAGCAGCATAGAAGAAGAGCAGGAGACCCAGACCCCGAGCCCCACGCCCCAGCATCCCACCGCCCACCGGCTGGCTGACAAAGTTATGCATCGCCTCTCAGCGGTGGGCCAGGCCCTAGGTGGACTAGTGTGTCAGAAGAAAAAATTAATCAATCGGGTTCAGGAGATGAGTGAGCGGAAAGGAGGAACGTTTGCAGAGCATGTCAAAGGATTCGTGGAAACAACGATGAAGAAAGGGACCGACCCTGATGGGGTCACAGGGTCTGAGTTCTTACAGGAAGTGAGATCTTCTCTCACATCATTGAGGGAAACATTACTGGATTACCCAGAAATCCAGATAATACTGGACAGCATAACTGACTTAAATGATTCAGAGATTGGTGAGTGAGATGACTTTGATGAGATCCTAATAAGCACATGTCTTCTGTTGCCTCTCATCAACATGTTCTGTCTTTTCATCATATCTCATTTCATCTCTTCTAGACTCCCTAGTGGAGATTGCCCTTCACAAGGTGACTCTTAAACCCATCTCTGCCCACCTCTACTCCTGCATTCATTTTTCTCACACCAATGACGGTGGCTTCCAGCGACTCCAGAGCAATCTGCACCTACTGGAGGAAAACGAGGTGCATCAGCTTGGAGGGTCTTCCGGAGTTGGAGTCCCTGACTCTGACTCTTTAGAGAAAATCCAGCAAAGGTGGACCAGTATGCATGAAGCCTACTCCCCAAACAAGAAGGTCCAGATTCTTCTCAAAGTCTGCAAGACAATCTACCATAGCATGAGTTCCAACTCAGCCAGCTCAGGTAGACAGTATTTGTATTTTATTAATTATGACTTCTCTACAGGCATCTTTTCATCATTGTGAAAACCCTATAAGGTGAAAGTACTCTCCATTTTTCTCCAGGCACGGTGTTTGGAGCAGATGATTTCCTACCTTGTCTGACGTGGGTTCTGCTCCGGAGCGATGTGACCACCTTACAGCTTGACACAGACTATATGATGGAGCTGCTGGATCCCACACAACTACAGGGAGAAGGTACTGTATACACACTCATACACTAATTTCTTGCTAGTTTTGGGTTGGTCCTATTCCTGGTTCAGAGGTAGTTCACCTTTTAAAATTATTTTCCATCAGTAAGAGCCACCTTAGATCTTTGTTTTTGCATCACTGTATTTGTGTGTCTGTACAAAGGTGTGGAATCACTGAGTGACTCACAGTGACATGTTGCCTATCACAATACAATGATTCTGTGATACTTGTTTTATTGCAAGACTTTCATCTATAACATATCACAATGTCTATGTAACTGTAGACAAAGATGTAGATAGAATTATGTATTTATTCACAGCACTATGGTGTCTGTTTCATGGAACTGGAAAACTGGGATGAAACAATGTACGTAAAAGCACACAGAGTCTTAACTTAGTGTCTGTTTAACACACACAATGTCTACAATGTCTGTGTGTTCTCATAGGTTTCAATGAAAACATCAGTATGTGGTGCTATCATATCAGTAACAGATCAGAGAGAAAATGATACAATATATTCCCACTCTGATATTTTGTCTCATACCTAGTGTTTAAACACCTCCACTTTCCCAATGATGTACATTTTAAAAACTAAAATTACAAAATTGTTCTTGGACTGTCTTGGACTCAAAGAACTGCTTGTTTCAATATGCAAAGGGTAGGTGTAGTGAGCTAAAACTTCAGCCCATACATTTTCACTTCATATTGTCTTGTTTTACCATGTAACTATTTCTGTTTTCTCTTTCTGTTGTAATTGATTTCTGTTTGCATAAATTATGGAAAAATTCCAGTAATGACTAAACTAAACAAATGGGGACTTCTTCTTCTTCTTCTTCTTCTTCTTCTTCTTCTTCTTCTTCTTCTTCTTCTTCTTCTTCTTCTTCTTCTTCTTCTTCTTCTTCTTCTTCTTCTTCTTCTTCTTCTTCTTCTCCTCCTCCTCCTCCTCCTCCTCCTTCCTCTTACCAGATGATATCTAATGACCATCACATAGTTTTAATTGTCACAATGCTGCCACCCCCTGGCTGTCCCTGATGTGGTTATGAGCTGATCCACTGGTTGTCACTACTCAGAAACTGTTGTCAAAAACTGGACCACAAACTACCTCACATACATCCTCATGATTTTACACGAGTTATTAGGAAATTGCACTGTAGTGAGCAATTAAATTTCTATCCAATGAATCATGTTTCATCCTGCACAAATAGTAGTAAATTGTAATTTTAAGCCCCTTTTTAATCCCTTTTTTGTTTACCTTCTACCAACAGGTGGCTACTACCTTACAACTCTGTACGCCTCCCTCTACTACATCAGCAGCTTCAGGCCACGTTTGGCTGCCCGTCAGCTCAGCGTAGAAGCCCAGCATTCTCTCAACCAATGGCACCGCAGGCGAACTCTGCATTGCAACCAGTCACGTCGCAGCAAACACCGCCGAACCATTCGAAGGCAGACGGTGCATGACAGAGGGGCACCAAACTCTGAGACAGAAGGTGTGATTGAAGAGCAAAGTGGGAAAGGAAATGATTCTGATGATGTCAAGGAGTCACAACAGCAGCAGCAGCAGCAGCAACAGCAGATGGAAAGCAAAGCAGAGAAACTGGATCCACACAATGAAGATACTGCAGGAGGAGGAGAGGGTCAGTCACAAACATCTACTCCAGACCAAGACTCCAAACCTCTGATGCAGCAAGAGGTCATACTGAACAGACAGGAAAGCAAGCAGACTCTATGTTCAGCAGGAGACGAGGCCTGTGGGGAACTGTAAGGCACTCATAAGGCAAAGAAGAGAAAGACAGGACCTAAGATGATGACACGATAACTTGTGGATGCTTAAATCCTCCCCCTCCTGCAAAGTTTACTTTTCTTAACAGCACAAACAAAGCTGTTGATCAGTCTCTCTGCAACATTGGTGATAGTTAACTATGAAAATGCATGGTCTTCATTAGACTCTTGTCTAATTGTGTCATCTTGGAGTCATCATGGTTTCATTTGCAACAGTAAAATATCAGGTTGGTCCTGGTGTTTTGGCAGCTGATGCTTACACCTGAAAGCTGACCACATGAATCCATTAAAAGACATGTATAATAGGAATTAGATGTTATGAGATGAGAATTTGACATAATGGTTTTTTGTTTTTTTTTTGTAAGATTATTGCTGTAACTAGAGTGCTGATTAAGTTTCTACTGATGAAAATTTATGATGTGCAAATATTGGTGGAATTTGTCTTTATTATAATAGTTAAATGCAATTATACTACAAGTATGACTTCAATAATTTTTTTTGCCATTGATTTTCTTTAAGACAATTAACAATAACAAGTGGAGCCAGTCACAACAAACCCCGCCCCTTGCACGTATTGTATCTTATTTTGGCATCGATCTGCTGATGTCATCATGTTTGTGTGTGCTGATGTCAGCATATCAATTGCCACTATATATGTGCCAAGTTTGAAGGAAATTGAAGCAAAATTGATGTTTTCATACACATTTGAAATTTCACCCATTATAAGTAAAATGTAACCACATCTATTCTTATTGGCAATCTATAAACCCAATTTGGTATAATTTCAATCAACAGTTTTGCTGCTACAGATATTTGAAATTTTGCCCATTATAAGCAAATGGGGTAAAAAAAATAAATAAATAAATAAATAAGATTAAAATATAATATAATAATAAGATAAAAATTCTTTTTTTTTTTTTTTTTTTTTTTTTTACTTTGACTTACGGTTTCCAAAACGTAATCTGATCTATTCTGGGTCAGTGGCAACCTATAAACCCAATTTGGTATGAATTCAACCAATAGGTTTGCTACTAGAGTGTTAACAAAGAAAGAAACAAACAAACCAAAAACAATACCCGTTGCCTCCCCTTCGGGGGGCAGGGTAAAAAGACATGTTTACAAAGGACTTTACAAACTCACGGCTAACACACATATTAGTTCTCTTCTAAGACCACTAGAGTGCACTGTTACACCTCCTTTAAGAACCGATCCTGTGTTGGTGAACTATTTACAGTCAGCACAATTAACTAATATGACAGAATGTCCTGAGGAATTTCTTTATCAGGCATAAAAAATGGAAGACTTTATGTATGGAGTTTTCAAATGTGTTTACTATTAATCAGCCCACACAGTGACTTCAGCCAAATAGTCCCTGTTACACACACATAAACACACTCATCTTAATAGATATAAGGACAGCAAACCGTAAAAAATGAATGTAACCAACATTATACTGAAAATCCCAGTGCTATGACAGAGTTTTCAAAATTAAACTCCATTGAGATGACATTACCTGAACGAATTACACAGAGTATTTCAGCAAATTCATTAAAAAACTGTGAAATCCATAAAATCTGAAAACTAAACAGCAAAACTAGTCAGAACTGTGCTGTATTTCATTATTAAATAATGTCACATTTTGATTTATACCAGTGAGTATCTAATTTGACAATTAAAATAAAACATGTACATGAATAAACAAATACATAGATATCAGAAAATAAACTGCATCCAGTTTGGGGGGCTGTGGAAGATGACATTCAATTAAATTAAATGCAAATCTTGAAAAATGGTTTTGTTCTTCATCTTTAAAAGAAAGATAACGATGCAGCGGTTCAACAGGAACAGGCTAAGTGTAAAAAATATATTGTCAGCACTGCAATCTTTTTTCTGTTTTACATTAACAGGTTATATAGTAAAGTGAAACACTTGAAAAAAATGCAAATACATATGTACACATGTAAATACTTATGGAGGGGCCTCTTATGTAAATGGACATGTACACAGCTTCATGTATTCACATATGGAACCGTCTCATTGCTGCATTCTAAATGACCGAGCCAATCAAATTTGCCTAATGAGACATCTGGCATCCTGCATGTGGATGTCAAGCCCAGAAACAGCTGGGCCTTCGCACAAACAGACACACACATACACAAACAAACAAACACACACATACTCTTCTTCTCTTCTCACACTTTATTACCACTGTTGGTGGAAGAAAGAATAGCAATACATGCTGAATCACACATGTATTACACACGCATACACATGCAGTCACACACATGTTAAGACACACACATTAAGACGTGTGGAGAGAGTGTTTGGGAGGGAGTAGTGGTCAAGAATACACACTCAGTCACCCACACACAGTTCTTTCACACATGTGATATATTATGCATACATGAGTGTGTGTAACGCACTCACCATGGCTATAAATTAGATATATGGCAGTGGCGGCTGCAGTGGAGGAGGGGGGCATACAGAGAAAAGAAGAGTGTGTGTTAGTGTGTATGCAAAATGAGGAGGGGGGTGGGGGGGCACAGATGGCTGTGGCCTGAGGCATTTGAGGTACTGCAGCTAAACATGGAGGCTGCATACACACAAATACAAGATTAACTGTGGGAGGGGGCTTTGCTCAAATACCCAGTGCAAATAATTCAACATACAGCAGAACAGAAGAAACAAAGAGTCAAAAACAGTTGCATTCTCACTTCAGTGTTTTTGTTTTAGGACAAGCTCTTGCTATACATTTCTCGAAGTTTAACTTTGCAAAATGATATCTGTGCAGAGTTTGACACTTTCATAGTTTTTCTTATATTCATCTGCTGAAGGGAGACTTTCTCATGAATTTACCACTGACCTTACAAAAGCTATTTGTGATCTAGTATGCAATGTGATGAGGAAACCTGAGGCCATCTATGCACAAAGATTGAGAGTGGACTTTTGGGGACACAGGAAACAACCAGTGCTCACCCAAAATAGGGATCAAGGAAAACAAAGAAGTAAAATATTCTTGAATGCAACCAAACTGTGTGGTAAAAACAAAAAGAAAGAAAGCACATTTAACCTCTCTGTCCATAATATTCATAATAACCCTTACAATGAGGGAAAAAAAGGACAAAATATTTAATTTTAATATTTATGACAATACATTCACTTTTAATATATTGAAAACAATGTTCTTCCTCTGATTTCTCTGCCTATGTAAACCCCTGTTTTAGCCTGATACTACTCTATATAACTTGGAGTATCATATTAAGACTAACATAGAGTATTTATCGAATTCTTTAAAAAAAACTATTGACATTATTGCTCTTCTTAGAATGGACAAGTCTAATTTTTCTTTTACATTTTTTTTTGTATTGGAGTAGATTAATTTATCAAATAAGAGTATTTGCATTTTGTTATGGTCATTTAATTTTTTTGTGGAAAGCACCAGACGAAAGTCAGATTATTATTCAGTGCAATGTGCATTTTTACTATGTCCTAAAGCATGACTGAAGGGGAGTCTATAGGGGTAATTTGTCAACAGAACTGCCCGGTAGAGGCCTTACGCTGCCTGACATTCAGCCTAGTGGGGATGAAGTGCAGACTTGGGCTGCGTCTTTACTGTCCTGCCTCATCTTGTCTTCATCTGTCAGCCGTCTCCCATAATAAGTGTAAGTGTCTTTGTCTTTACTGTGGCCTTTCAGCGGCTGTCACCGTCCAACAGCTTGCCTCTGTCACGGCTCGTACACACACCCTCAATAAAACTTTCTCCTATTCTCTTTTTGTTTCAATGCTTTCTCATTCCTTCTCTCTGCCATTCAGTTCCTCCCTGCATGTCTTTCTCTCTCTCTTTCTTTCTTTCTTCCTCCCTCCGCATTCCTCCATTCCTTTCTCTTTCTATCCCTCCTCCTTCTCTTTCACTCCCTCCCTCGATCTCTCCTCCTCCCTCTCACCCACTTGTCTGAACTCTGACAGGTGTGTAATTGAATGATTAATGACCACCACAGTAACCCCCCCCCCTGCACACACACACACACACACACACACACACCTACACATTCACGTACACACACAGGCGCAGACACATACACACACTTTATGTTAAAATGAAATTGTACATATTTATGCTCCCACATATTCATGCGCACATTTTTCACATTACACACATGTATTCATTTTGCCTCAATAGCCCAGTGCTCAGATGGTCAAATGCAAACCAGTGAGAGTCTTGAAATGATGGTGACATTAAAAGGAATGTAGCAATAAACTGAGTGCAATATATATGAAGACAACCTGCACAGGACCACCAGTGGTCCAGTGCTGTAGTGGAGCTCATTTGCAATCACACTAATGTCCTTTTCATACAGTTTTGCAATGAACAAGTTTCTTTTTTTTTCTACAATATACATGTCCCACAAAATACATTCCTCACTGTCACTCATTTTCTCAAAATCATGAAAACTTTACAGCTCTAATTGTTACAGCTGTATAATCTACCACACTCCTTCTGCCACTACAGCTGCGTGTTATCCCAACCAGAGTACACACGCATAAAAACACAATACACATAAATACACCAAGCACTTTCTCCATCCCCCTTTTTCCTTCGTCTATCCATTTGTCAACATAAAGGCTGATTTTATGCAGTGTAATTCCCGCTGTCTAATGGAGTCTCTGTTGTGAGAGGAAGGCCTGGCAGCAGACTCAATCTATCCGAGCCAATCATAAGCTCAGGGTCTGACTATAAATTATGCTGCCGGAGTGAGGGCTGTACATGGATGTTTGATTTATCTGTTTGATTCTTGCCTGGGATCTGACGTTGCAGGACAATGCATTTAATTTTGATGTTGCTGAGAGGAGAAAATATGCCTGAAAAGTGGCCATGAACTGGTAGTATGAAAAGATTTCCCTGTGATCAACAGGTTTACTAAACTGTAGTTTACAAAATTAATTTGTTTTATAAAATATTAAGTCAATCAAATTTTATTTTTATAGCGTCAAATCATAACAAAAGATATTTCACGACACTTTACATATAGAGCTGGTCGAAACCAGATTCTCAAGCCGCTTTACAGAAACTCAACAGAATCCTCCAGGAGCAACCACTCCTTGTCTCATTTCTTTTTCTTTTTTACAGTTTCAGACAGGGAAATGCTGGATATTTTCTGTACAAAATAAATTTTTAAGTCAAGTCAGTTTTATTTATACACTCCCAATATCTCAGATCACAAATTGGCCTCAGGGGGATTTGCAATCTGTATAATATTCTGCATGTAGAAAAACCTGTGGTTGCTCCTCCCAAGGAAAAAAAATCTGTATGGGGAAAAAATGGAGCAAGAACCACAGAAGATGGATCCCTTTTCCAATATGAACACACAATGCAATCACTATCCTGTGAACTGGAATTAGGACATATACTATAAACAGAAATGAATATGCAGAAAGTAATCAAAGGGATGGCAGTGTGTATCAGTGTTTAATTGTTTTATAGTCTCATAGTAGAGGAAATTACTGGAGTGAGAATTTTTTTGCACAATAAAATAAAGAATTAAAAATATAAAAATTATGTAAAAAAAAAAAAAAAAAAAATATATATATATATATATATATATATATATATATATATATATATATATATAATAAAATAAGAAATAAGACAATTGGCGATACAGAGGAACTTCACTGATCAGTGGGGGGAAATTCACATCACTAAAATACTCACTAAAAAACAATAAGAACAAAGCAAAGTAAATACTTAAGTCCACTTCCCTGTTTTTTTATTTTATAGTAAAACAATGTAATTGAACCTGAATGTTTTGGAGAGTGTTGTAGAAGCAGGAAAATACACCACTGAGGGGCTGAGTGAGTGAGGGGCTCATACTATGACCAACATTGCCGATGGGTCCGGGTGTAGATGGACAAAGAGAAATGAAAAGTGGAGGGGTGCTGGGGTCAGGACCTGGGTACCAGGGAGAAAAGCCATATCCTGTTGACCCCTGTCTGAACTCTGGCCCCTGACCCCCTCCTGCTTCAGGCCAGAGGGGGGGCAGGATCAGGGGCTGAGGGGGGTGTTTAGGGTTTGTTACAAGCTGGAGTCCTAGGGGTGGCTGTTGAATGAGAAAAGAAGAGCGATGTAAAAGGAGAGCAGAGGAGAGTTAAAAGTTCACATCAGCAGCTCTGAAGGGAAGGAGGGAAGTTTGTACTTTATGGTAAAAGAAAATAACCAGTAGGGACCAAATACAACAGGTTATGGTGCAGTGAGTGATTTATACTAAAAACATAATTCCCCTTGTCCTTTTTCCATTTCATTTCTGAACAGATATATTTTGTTTTCCCCCACACATTACATTAGCACAGCCAGGAGGAACGCTGGCATTTTCTCCTCTGTGTGATAATCCAGCCTGGGTGACAGATCTGTGCAACTCGGGCCTCAGGCCTCCATCACCGTTAAGAGAGGAGGGAACACACTGACCTGACTTATGATCGGAACACAGGAAGAAGATTACACTATTTGTCAAGATAATATCCCTTGGAAGTAAATTTGCTCTTTGCTTTTGAACACATACGTGACAATTTATTACAAAACCAAGAATCAACAGACATTTTACTGTTTTTATAAACTTTGTGTTGGAGAGGCCAAGAGTTGAGAATCAGATGCAAATAATCCAAGAAGGAAAAGAGCAGAGGATGGAGAAAATATGTGCACAGGTTGGCTGAAGTTCCAGGATGATGAGAGCAGAAGAATCAAGAACTTTAGGGCCTTGAACTGTCCTAAACTGGACACCTCTGAGTTATTTTTGCACTGTATTGATTTTCAGTTTACATGTTTACCATCTGTCTGGATGTGACTGTACATAATAACATCAGGACAGTGTCTGCTACACACTTTACAGGCTTACAGGATGGTGTTGTTGAAGGTACTTTTTGTACTAATGGAAATTTTACTAGCACAGAAACATTTTTTAACAAACTGTTCCCTTTAACCTGATAAAAACCTGATAAAATGTCAGAGTTCTCTATTTCAATTATGCATTGCATTGTGGGAGAAAAAGCTTCACCAGCACAGCACTTAATCAACAAGTAACTTTTTTTTACGGTGTATTCTAGGTACCAATTTTTTACGGTAAGAACAGGTTACCTCATTTAAATATTAAATATACAGTATATCTATATACAGATATAATGTGGCAATGACATCACACACAATGAAAAAATTGCAGTTTCAATTACAGTTTCTTTATGATTAGTTCTTTTCATTCCTTTTCCACGCCATATCCATTTTCAAAGACTTGGGTGCAATCTACAGGTGGGTCATTGAATATGTTTGACTTGCAAAATAAATTAGCATTTTTAACATTTCAACAAGAAGCAATGTGACCATGTTATCCACTATTAAATGAAATTATGAATTTTCATACATACATTACTTTGAAATATATGTTTGATCAATTGCACTAACCTTCAAAGACCTGAAAGCCACCGACAACTCAAACCATCTACTGATCTAAAATGTTTACTAACTCTTCAACCTTTAACTAATCCCATGAAAACATGTAAATAATTCAGATAAAATGCAGTTTCTCAGTTTTTCATGGTCATCAGATATGACACATTTGAATGTTCAGAGGCTCCATAGTGAACATGGAAACACTGTCATCTTCTGCAACATTGCAACAGTGGTTGTAGATGCTTACTTTGACTTTTCACCCATTCACATTCTCTGTTCAAATATAATAACCTTTGAATTTACTCTGAGGTTTTATGAACATCTATATGATTAGTGAATTAAATATGGGAAAAAATCTAAAAAAAAATTACAGAGGGAAATATTATAATAAATAGTGATAAATCACTTAAGAAAAGCTCAGTATAGGGTAACGTATTTGAAAGTTCCCATAAAAATAGATCTATTTTGTTTATATAAGCTGTTTAAAATATGTGCAATGAAGATATGATTTATTAGTTATATCTCTTTGAAAAGGCTGGTTTATGAGTCCATGATCATTTTATAAGGTCATGCTGAAGTGACAGTAAAAATAGTTGGAAAAGTTCATTTTTGTACAAATTCCATCTTCTCTCTATTTCTAGATAAGGCCCATTGTGAACTGGGTCAGAATGGTTTATCATTTTCAGAAGTGGGGCCCTAGAATAGTAGTTTGGGAAACACAGCTCTATATCATCTTTCCCAAAGACTGGGTTGTGACCTACAAGTGGGTCATATAAGAGATTCTGTTTGGGTCACTAAATTAATTTGCATTTCAAGCATTTCAAAAAAAAACTCTCAACAGGAAGCAGGAGAAAAAAAAAAGAGACTTTTAACCCCACCTAAATGCATGAACAGTGTGTTTATTGTTTTAATGAAAGGAAACAAAAACAATGAACCGGCTCCTGCCTCCGAAATGCATTTACATTTATTTGGCCTCATAACATTCTTAACGTTTGTATATGGCTTCAGTAACATAAGCTTAAATAAGACTTGTGTTTTCTGTTATTTTACACAAGCTATTAAATGACAGAAGCTTTTAAAAGCTGGTTTATGATCATTTAACAGACTTATAAATGGATTTTTCAATAATGATGCAGATTTTATTTTTATTGTTTAATTGGAGGTGATGTGTTTTGTGTTTTATGCTGAGTGGCTGAACTTTTTAACCCTATGTCCTTTGGATTTGTTTATTTTTACAAAAATCATCATCATCAATAAAATCCAACATTTTTTTCATAGACATTTGTCTCCGAAATAACTGGTGAGCCAGTTCAGTATAATGTTATGCAGAAATGGCAACAACAAAAAAAAAAAGGTTGCTTTGTACATTTATGCTCAAATGTATTATGCTCCCTACTATTTTTAGATAAGGACATTGTGGAAGTAGGTCACTATAATTTGTCATTTTAAAAAAAAAAGTAGGTCCACAGCCACAAAAAAATAAAAAAAATTGTCCTATACATCTACTGCTGTGATTGAATTTCTGTATTAGAGTACCGCAGTGACCACAGGTAGATTCACCTACAAATATGTAACACAAACACAAGACGACAAGTCTTACAAAAAAGATTTTAATACTTTAACCATAACTGTAGATCCCATCATCATTCAGAAATGTTTCAGCAGTCCGAGCAGAGCGGAGAGGGAGCAGAATGTTTAAAGAGTCCTTTGGCTGCAGCTCCCCTCACACCCAAAGACAGACAAAACTAGAAATGCTTACAGAATTCAGTGTGTGTGCATGTGTGCATTGGTGTGTGTGTGTGTGTGTGTGTATAAATGGCTTTTGATGCTGTGTGTGTTATATGTGTGTGTTGCTTGTGTATAGGAAGGATCCTAAGGTAATGGACACCTGTTGGCATCTTAAGGAGGTTAGTGGTACGAGAGCGAGGCAGACTGGAAGTCATTCATAGTGTTTAGCTTCATGCTGAGGAAGAGCACTAATATTTCAACAAGATCATGTGAAGCTGCATCCGCCTGGAGTGGCACACATAAATATAAAAATAGATTAAGAAAAAAATGCAAACCAGCTTTAAATTAAGTGTGTGGAGGTGTGTTTGTGTGTGTATTATCTTCGACAGTCACGTGTGCAGGAAGACAGGAAGTTGTGAAGAAGGCGTGTTCACAGGAGCAAGTCTCATCCAGTAACGTTCAGACTAAAGTCTGCGGATAAATATTCACGTGTCTCTCCGATCCATCAAGCATCTTCCTGCAGTTCAGTAGGCATGATGGGAGTTGTAGTTTAAAGCATGTGTCTCACCCACAGGACACAGTGGAGACATTTGGAGAGGAGGAAGCACTTTACTCTAAAAGAGGTATGGCTTAAACCTGTGGGTCCAGACTGTGTATATGTGTGTGTAAGAGGTCTGTTTATGTCTACTTGTGTGTTGTTAAGTGGGACAGCTACATTGAGGTCAGTGTCTTTCAGTGGGGAATGTAAACTTTTGGAGCAATGTGTCTTTTTTCTTTAAATAGTGTACTGTATGCGTCATTACACATACCCAACCATGCACACACACACACACACACACACATACACACACACACATCTGCCCACACACACACTCACACACATACTGTAATTCACCCTCTCACACAAACACACACACATTCCCAGTCCATCCTACAGCTAGTGTGCGTGTATGTCCAGTCCCTGCGCGAGGAGCGGCTCCGCTGGGTGTGCATGTGGGGGGGGGTGGAGCAGCATGGCGGCGTGGGGATGAGGGCCAGGGTATGCATGGAGGGAGGGTCCCGGGTGCGGTGGGTAGCCTGGTTGTGAGAGGAGAGCGCCGGGGTAGTCACCCTGCAGAGAAGACATGCCCTGGAGACCTGGTGGGAAACGAAGGGCCAGAGAGAGGGATTAATGAGCTGTCACTGAAGTCATTTTTAGGAGTTTTGTTTCCAATAACAATACATTGGAGGAATGCTGGGTAATTTATAGTGTGCACTGCATGTAATTATAGTTTTCTCCTCTATAAAGACGTTCATGTTCTTCAATCCAGTTCTGTTTTCACTATTATGACCAGGTATGAACATCAGGGACAAAAACCACCTGGGCCAGATTGTGAAGGTTGCTGGCAAGGTGACAGACGTCCCACAAACCCTCCCTAAAGACTCTTCAACCAGCAGGTTTTACATGAGGCTGGGTCTACATGGCCTCAAATATAAATATGGCCTCACTTAGGTGCAATAGGGGTAAGGGTCCTTTTGTTTCCTGTGCATTAATTTGCTTATGTCGCTATGTAACTTTAGCTTCATTTTTGTTTTACTCCTATTTACATTTTAGAGATAGTTTTGTTTTATGTAAAAATAAGCAGTCTATATAACTGTGCTGTTGCTTTTCTATCTTGTGCCCTTGACTGTTTGATATGTTTCCTATCTTATATAACACAGTCACTGAACAAAACTTGATTCTAAAATGTATTTTTTAATATGTGAGTTTACATACCTTACATGTTCCTTATTGTTATTTATGCCCATTTTAACTCTTTTACTTCCATCTTTATTTTATTTATTTTTCATTCATTCATTTTCTGAACCCGCTTTATCCTCACTAGGGTCACGGGGGTCGCTTGGAGCCTATCCCAGCTACATAGGGGCGAAGGCGGGGTACACCCTGGACAAGTCGCCAGTTCATCACAGGGCTGAACATATAGAGACAAACAATCACTCTCACATTCACACCTATGGGCAATTTAGATTAACCAATTAACCTATCAGTGCATGTCTTTGGATGGTGGGAGGAAGCCGGAGTACTCGGAGAGAACCCACGCAGACACGGGGAGAACATGCAAACTCCACACAGAAAGGTCCCACCCCCCGTCGACTGGTGTTGGAATCGAACCCAGGACCTTCTTGCTGTGAGGCACGAGTGCTAACCACTGCACTGCCCATTTTATTTATTTATTTGTTTTTATTTTTGTGCACTTTTAGACTCTGAGTTCATTATTAAACTTTTTATATAGACCAGAATTTTACAAAAAAAGTTCCAACTGTAACACAAAAAAGTTTGTATATTTTTTTTCTCATAATCAATGTGCTGAAGAGTTTACAAAACAAAACAAAAAATTTCCAAACCAAACAATCAAAAGCAATCAAATGTGAGAACAAGTACAAAGGTTTTTATCAAGAATTACCAATAAATTATGTTTTGACTTTTGTTGATGGCAGGAATTAAAGTTGTCTGTAAATTAAATGACTCTACACAACACTGGCCTCTGCTATCAAATATTGACAATAATGATGAATTAAATTAATTTAATAATGACACAGTTATATTAGAGAGAACATCATAACAGTGTGAAGGTGCTTACTAAAATATTTAATACGACACATTTCTTGTTAGCAGTGACCAACCGTTAGTACACCGTCATCTATGATCTGCTTAACATTCTGTATATTGTACACTAAATGTTCTGTCTGTATGTGACAGTGAACAGATGACTCTACCTGCTGTTCGAAGGCCGAGGTGGGCCTGTCCGTCCAGGCCGTAGCCACCAAGAGCTGCCCCCTCTGGGCTGTAGGGACCACCCTGACCTGTGAGGACAACACACACTGTCAGTATATAAACACACAGTATACAACATGACTCATATAAACACAGAGATGGAGGTTTACAGAGAGTCCAGATGAGTGGCTTATAAACACCAACCTGAGCGATTTGACTGGTCAATCATAGGCTGAACTATTCTTCTCCTAGCGTTGATGAACCTGCCGAAGATTGAGAGACATAAAAAAACAAGTGTCAACACAGGGAGGGAGAGAAAGAGAGAGAGATGGACAAGGCCACTGGTTAATGGAGAAAAAGGCTGAGCAGGAGACTATTAACCTTTTCCCTTTTACAACCACTTAACCCTTTGAGAGGGCAGAGTAAATCAACGTTAGGGCAGAACAGGTATTGATCGGCCTGTGGTAACTGATTGATCCACATTGACTTTGTGGGAGTGTGTTTGCTGTGCTGCAATGTAGGTATGAATGTCAAAAAATGCTAATTATACATATAAAAATTACGATGCAATTTACACCTTTTATCCTTTCTTTATTTGTGTACCTGTTACTAGGATACAAGAAAACGGATCATCTTAAATCATCATAGAAATGTTTTACGAATGTGTCTACAACACTAAAAAAAAATAGTGACCACTCTGAATTTGTAGAAGCTCTGGAATGTGATCAAGAGAAAGATGGATGGCCACAAGCCATCAAGCAAAGAGAAGCTGCTGCATTTTGTTCCAGTCACTCACATAAAACACCAAACAGCAACGTGTGAGAGACAAGAAACATGAAGGCTGGGATGAAAATCACTGTTATTTCACTACATACTGACCTTTCTTAAGTTAAAATGTTTCATTTTGTTGCTTAAAAATTGATATGTATTTGTTTTATTCAGATTATTTGCATTTTTAACCAGTTGTGATTTTCTACAAATAAATTCACTAAATGCTAATTATTTGACATTTAAGTCAAATATTCCTTTCACTCAAACTCACACCTGCAGTATAAATACAACCAGTGAGCGTTTAATATTTTGTGACGCTACGCTATGGATGTGTTAAATCATGCAGTGTGTGCACAGGGACAGAAAAGGAGCAGAAAATAATTTGATTATTGAATATTGATTTGCTCTTCTGTTTTACGAGCATGGAACAAATAGATTTTACAGGACTGTGGCTTCTTACAAAAAAAAAAAATGCTAAGGAAAATACAGCTGTTCTCATAAAACAGGTTACAGTCTTCTCCAAAAGTCTTGTAAAAGTGCTACCTCTTATTTAATTGACAGTATTTAAACTAAAATACACACAAAGAGTTAATCAGCACAAAAATGCATCTCAAGTGAGTTGTAAAGGAATACATAGACTGTTCATATTAGTGCCAGGCTGTCGTGTCAATATGTTATTGACGTGGCAACTGCTATGTCGTTAATTTGAAAGCTGATGCTTCACATTTAAACAAGACAGTTTAACTGATTATTGATAAGCCACAGGGCTAGAATTAGTGTATTGACTGGGAATGCACTGACCAGTTGTTGACCTGTAAGATGGTCAGTCCTGTGTCCTGCGATAACTGCTTCTTCTGCTCCTCAGATGGGTACGGGTGCTGGAGAGGATATATGGGGTTAAAAAAGTCAAAACACATACCAGATTCTCAGGTGTGGCTGCTTTATGTAGGAGATATCTAAGGGTGAATGCAGACAACCTCACATCTGAACTCATATATTTTCAGTGTCTTTTCTCTCTGACTGTATTTCTGTCTCTCTCACACACTCAACTGTAATAATTGGAGTGAAGCAACATTTGACCTGCCTCATTTAATAGCTAATTACCAATCTAATAACCTCACCCACAATTACTCACTCCATTTCTATCACTTCCTCAATGGTGAACATATTCATATAATCACTTAATCCCCCGATTTTTAATTTAATTTAATTGACCTCCATTATACACTCAATCCCCCCTCTGTCTATTCTTGTCAGCGACTTGCCTCACACTAAATCCTCTTTGCAGTAATTATTCTCTTACGCCGTACTGTACACAAGGTCTCTTTGTTTTGTTACTGCTCCGTGGGCTGGTTTTAATTATCATCTCAATTCATAATTGTTGAGGGTAACAATTAACTTTTAGGTGATTAAAAACATTCTGCCTCCCTCACCGACAGGTGCTGGAAGAGCCACGCTCTCATGATATTTGTAGCCACTTTGGGGAAGATCCCTCTCTTTTTGTTGTTCCTCCTCTCTCTGTCAGTCTCGTCCTCCTCTCCTGTACTGGGGGAGGCCACTCCTCCATCCAGACCATCGCCTGCAGAAAATAAAAGAATGTGTTTATTTAACAGATATAACATAGATGTAGAGAAGTGTGAAATGCACAGTTTCTTAACCCCTATCCTTACTTTTACACATACAGTTTCATGCTTGATTATATTAGGTAGCTGTCAACCATCAACATGCATTACAAAGCACACTGCAAGTAGAGTGGCTAAAGATGTTCTTGTAACTGCTTAATGGAGAATCTTAGATCTGCAATGAGGATCTAAATATAAAATTTGGGCATAAATATGAGCTGATTACTGTGAAAAATGTTGTTGCTCTTTATTTGTATTAATATTATTTCTATGAATGCATTAAATCTGACCAATTTAAAGCCTATCTCCATAATAGTACTAATACTAAAACCTCTGGTGAAATTACATTGCATTTGGTTATCAGAATCAGAATACTTCACTAATCCTAAGGGGGAAATTATTGAGTGTTACCTTTGCTTCATTGAAGTACAATAAAAAGTACCAGGAAAGAATGAATAACTACAATAACCATACAGAATGATACTGTATCAACACTGACTAACAAAATGGTTTATGGGTCTAACCTTGCACCAGTGCAAACATGCTATTATTTATAGTAGGCTATAATACACTATGCATGCTCTATAGAAGCCTGTACATGAATGTTGTATGTATGTGCAGATACGGCTATAGTGCACATGCACACCTTTGTTACCCTGCCTCTGTGTTTGATGTGCTGTGCAGTGTTTTCTCATACATACAGTATTTTCAGTGTGTGTGTGTACCTGTGTCGCTGCAGTTGTCTGCTGTGCTGTGTGAAGGCAGGCCACAGGTGCCTGGTGTTCCCAAAGGAGTGGTAGCGCATTCATCTGGATCCCGTAACCATGATGCATTCTGCAGACCAGAACCAGGAGAAAGAGAGAGAAAAGAGAAAGAAAAAGAGAGAGGCAGGTAGACAGAGAAAGAATGAGAAAGAGACAAAGAGGGTAAAGGAGAGGTTGGAGCCGAGGACAAGGGACAAGGGGTGATGAAACACAGGGTCATTACTCAAACATCAGATGGACTGAGTTAAAATACTGAATGAGATTTCCTTCCTCTCTTGGACTCACCTGTTCTGACAGACTGGTACAGGATCCAGTGAAGTCCTCCATGTCAGACTTGGAGCCGCCCTCCCTGTCATCTAGGACGAGGTCTGTTGGCATTTTGCCCTTCAGACAGGTGATGTAGCGATGGCAGAAATTATCACACAGGTCATGCACCTGCAGAGACGGAGTCAATGCGAGTGGGAAGAGGTCATTAGCATGAACGTGACTGCTTAGGCTTCACAATAATATGCCTGTGGTGTTAGTTGGTTGAGTGTGTTTAGAAAAGAGGTGTTTAGCAACTGGTGAAACCTGAATATCAACTCATCTTACAATAACAAGAAAATACAGGGTGGGGAAGCAAAATTTACAATATTTTGAGGCAGGGATTGAAAGACAGTGTATGACCAGTTAGTTTATTGAAAGTCATGACAATTTATTTGCCACAAGAAAATTTACATAATAGAAAATGTTTTTATTCTATGTGTCCTCCTTTCTCAATAACTGCCTTCACACGCTTCCTGAAACTTGCGCAAGTGTTCCTCAAATATTCGGGTGACAACTTCTCCCATTCTTCTTTAATAGTATCTTCCAGACTTTCTTGTAATAGTTTTGCTCATAGTCATTCTCTTCTTTACATTATAAACAGTCTTTATGGACACTCCAACTATTTTTGAAATCTCCTTTGGTGTGACGAGTGCATTCAGCAAATCACACACTCTTTGACGTTTGCTTTCCTGATTACTCATATGGGCAAAAGTTTCTGAAAAGGTATGGATAATAGTGTTAGGTATGATTATGACATCAATATATGTTTGGTTTCAAAACAATTGACGTAGTGCCTGCTGAGAAAAAACAACTAAATGTTCATTGTAAATTTTGCTTCCCCACCCTGTACAATGATTATATCAAACATCTACCATAGTGTAAGATGAACAGTAAATGTGTAAGGATTTAATTCATATATCCTTTAAGTAATTTAATGGCTTATTCTGGTATTAATTGTTAGTCATTATTATATTTTACATGAGTGCATTATTATTGTTTGGATACAGATTAAGGGTTCATGCCAGAAGTACACGTTTCATGTCATCATTTAGAGTGGCAGAGTAACAGGCCTTAAAGAAAAAGAGAAGCGATGAGACAGAAAGAGGAGATGGATGTTGTGTTCTTATCCTGATCCAGATTTCATCAATAACACGAGATCAAACGCGAACCTTGTGTCACAGTAAGGGTGGAAAATGCTGACATGAAACTATGCTGATGTTTAACCAACCTTCTCCAGCTCCAGCAAATGAAAACGAAGAACCTGTATAGCCTGGATCATCTGTCGAGGGAAAAATGTAAATAATATAGTACAGTAAAATGAATATAAACACAATACAAAACGCACACCGATGAACACGCGAAATGTGCTTTATGGACTATGATGTATGTCAGTGTGACATACCAAGTTGTCCAGCTCAGGATTAGAGGAGAATATTGGTTTCTCCGAACGAATCTGCAAGAAATATTAAACATATTGTAAAATTATGAAAGCAGGCATGAACTGGCGTCTGCACTGTGATTGGCTCGCCCGACTGCCACTCACCTGCTTTGCGAAGGCGGCGATGTCGTCATTGAAGGATTCGGAGGAGCAGACGTCGCTGTGATTGGTCATGCCTGGCAGGTGGGAGGTGGCTGAGAGGGAGGTGGAGTCTCGAGGGGAGCAGGTGGCGAGCTCACACTTCTCAAACACTAAGGCCAGCAGTGGGAACAGTGGGTGACTGCACACACACACACACACACACACACACATAGACCCACATAGACACAGTTAACATACTATACATAAACACAATAACAGTTGACAGAGTGTACACGGGATACATTTACAGAATGTGTTACAAGAAACTTTATAGCACAGTATTTATGAGACAGACAACTGTACATGCTTTACATATATTTACATTCACGGTATACAAATAAATGCTGTAGGTTAATCTGCTAAAAGTGCACATGTAGCTTAAACAGATTCGCCCTCTGACAGCCTTCATAAATCACTGCGTCCACCACATGCAAACACATGCTTACCCGTAGATCTGGTCTTTGTGGTGTTTGAGGGAGTCGGGGATGGTGGCTCCATAATGTGGGGGAGGAAGCGGCCTGACATCGTCCCCGTACCCCCCCACCGACATGCCCTCTGACCCTGAGTAGTGCACCAGTTCTTCATACTGAAACACAATTAGATGGAAAGACAGAAAACATGAGACACATTTGACATCTGTGCTGTCTGACATCAAATCTTACTGGGATTTTATTATGTTGCTGAGCTGTCAGGGGGCTTTAGTGACACGACATTATACACTGGTCTGGTGTGAGGTTTCTGCAGCAGTGTGTGTGAGCTGCTGAGGATCATTATGAGGATATATATATATACTTTGTAGATTAGAATTATGTTTTACTGTGACATGTGTGTTTTAGGGTTAATACTATGGGGGGGGGGGTCACATTACAATATTGCTGCTGTTCATGAGTCATGGTTTTTGCGATTTATTTTTTCATTTAATTTTGCTTGAAAAAAAGTTACAATAATATGATTTCAGCTGACTTGCAGCATGTTCCCTTATGTCTGGAATTTATTATTTGTAGCATTATTTGAGCATTATCCCTGTAGCACCACAATGATTCCTTTATGATGGTATGTTGCGACACAGAGTGCCACTATTGTGTTTTGAATATCACAGCAGCTGCGCTTAACACTGCCATACTGAAATTTTGACAATATTTCAATTAATAGTTCGTCCCTACTTTTTTATATATATTTTTTTCTTTTGATGCAGGCATCCCTTAACTGTAAAGATGCATGCACAATATTACTGCAGTTTTGTGTCTGGTGCTTTCAATGTATGTGTGTGATGGAGTTCATTATTAAACTTTATCTTAATAATTTAACACTACAGGAGAAATTTCTACCACTGTTGGGATCATGAATCCCTTCCAAATAAACTTAAAGTTCTTTTTAAAGTTTATTTGCACTAAAGTACACTCTTATGAAGTAAAGCATTATTATGAATGCTTAAAAGGAGACAAGAGGATCTGGGAGAGAGAGGAGAGATGAGCTCCAAGGAGGGAAGACGATGACTGTGTAGCAGCTAATGCTGTCTCCTCCCTCCTAAACTCAGACTAGACAGGAGTCGTGCTGAGACGTCCCTCACAACCCGCTGTGACAGCCTCACTGGGGCCCGCTCACACAACATGTGTGGATCAGACACACACACACACACACCTACACACACACACACACACACACACACACACCCACACACACACACACCTACACACACACACACACACACACACACCCACGCACACACACACACACACACACACACACACACACACACACACACACTCCTATACACTTCACACTCACAAAGAAAACCACACACATGCACATACATAAGCACAGACAAACATACACTCAGCAGCACTTACACACAGAGGATCATGAATATACATGACTGACTCCCTTGTCTCCCCCTCTCACACTCTTTCTCTCTGTGTTACAGAGCTAATTTGTGCTCCTCTGCAGCTTCTGTCTCTGAGGCAGTGATGCTCAGGTCAGCAGATCTGCTTCTGTTTCTCTTTCTGCTGGATTAAAGGAACACCCCTGGCAGTCCCCGAGGACCACCAGGATCACAGACAGACAACAACTGCGAGGCGGCCTGTACAGACACCTTTCAGTTCTGTGTTATTTTAACCACGCCATAAAAGTTATGATCACCCAGACATAGTTTTTCCAGAGGAGGCTATCTCCTCTGCAGGCTACCACTAGAGGTTATGATTTACCACAGTGTGTGGCTGTAAACCTACAGTACATAAAAACATACACTTTTGTTAGAAATGGTTGAACTCTTTTTTCAAGATTGGCAGCAAGATAATATATGTTTACTACACTTTTATAAGATGTTGGAACTCCTGAAAACTAAGATGAATATGGTCTTTGTCATTATTCATTCTTAGCTGTAGGCTATAGAAGAAAAGTAATAGCCAATGGTGAGACAGCGAGAGTAAAACCCAACATAAAAGTCATTAACCTTTTATCTCCTCACTGTTCTGATATATGTTAAATGTTAGATAAATCAGTTTATTCATCTCTATGTGCATACCCAGCCTTTCTGGAACCCCACCGCAGGACCCCTGGAGGTCTCCAGACCCCACTTTGGGAACATAAATGGCTTATCAAATTGTTGTATTTCAGTCCCATATGGTCATCGGGATCACAGAAAGCACCTGCTCTGAGGCCCTGGCCCTGGACACCTTCTAGTTTTATGGAGGCTTGGCTATTAACACAATCACCGCTATCGGATTGCGCGTCTCTCTTTACGCTCGGACCCTATCGGGTTTCTGTGCGTCAAGCGGATCAAAGCGCACAAGTTGAGATGACAAATTCCGTGAATTTTCCCTTTTTAGAGTCACGGAGCTGGTAAACAGGCTTCAGATGGCAGGACAACATTTTAGCGCTATAGTGTTTTTAATTGTGTTGTTTCAACAGACGCATAAAAGTTTTTACAGGCCAAGGCGAATAAGTGCCACTTCTGACAAGTCCCCAGGGCCCAGAAACAGATCAAGAGCTGCAGGAATCACGTCCTCCAACTCTGAGGAACCAAAGCCTATACTTGGTCATTTTTTTCCCAACAGAAAAATGTAGCATTTGGGAGAACGAATGCACCCGCTCCAATTCTAATTTAACATTTCACTTTTCAACAGGTAAATGATTTAATAAACTGTATAATATTCTTCATAAACACTGTCGTGACTTTTTAAACATATAATTAGTTATGCTTATAATTCTGAACTTTCTTCGTTTTTGTACATTCAGAAAAATCCCTCCAACCAGGACGAGTTCATTCGTTTTCACAGTGCGTCGATTAAGAAAACTCTTATTAGAGTTATTTGACCTAAAATACTGAAATCTAAACATTCCCCACGCGCTAGGTTATATTTCCAGACTTTTTTGTATTATTTTGCCGCACATTTTTACTGCACAAATTAAACTGAGAAGAACAAGGAAAAGTTGAAACAAACTATGGAAAATGGCCCACACCTTTTATATAAAAGTTACAGCTATAAACACAATTTATGTAAATATTTATCAGTTTTCGAGAGACGTCTACAGTTGTTAGATTTTAGCCAAAAAATAAAATATTACAGCAGGCTTACAACAGGGAAAACAGCTCAACTGTACCTGTTGCAGATTTATTTTTGAGTTTCTGCAAAGCTCAAATCTCGAAGGTTTACCTCGTTACAACATCCAAAGTCTGAAGCAACCACCCCCGTTTGCTTTACTTCAAATTTTGTCAAACTTTTCCTGTAGTATCATTATAAAATAGAATACATATTAAAATGCATGTGAAAAGAGGCAGACTGTGAAAATTTCATTTCATTTTCTGTGATCCCTTCGGAACTTCTGATAGTAGACACCTACATTATTCCTGATGATATTTTACTTTTGAACACATTTGCAGACTCTTGTTGCTGTATGAGTCCTCCCTGCCTCTTCATGCTCTGTTTTTGTACAGCAGTGATTTTTTTTTTTCCTGTCTGCGGACTGTACATGTCTAATTGCTCTCTTCGACCCATAGGTCTGCTGCCCGTCAGCCTCTGCCTGTTTCTCCTCCACCACCATGCTTCCGAATCAGTGTAGCAAAAAAACTGACCTACTTACCGGGTTGAAGAGCTGCATCTCCTTTCCTCTCCTCTCCCTCTAAATGACCCACACTCCTCTCTAGCCCTTATCTCCCCTTGTCACGCCTGACTGATATCACCCAACATTAATCCCATATTATTTACAAGAGGATGAAATCACCCTGACGACATTTATCCTGCAAATGCACACCGTTTCCCACAAACTGCACCGCACCGCAGGGATTAAGCTTTCCAAAACTAAACATAAATGCGCAGAAAAGTGCGTAATGTGTCTTTGCGCCTCAATAAAGAGACCACTTGAAATGTTTGAGAGCGCACTTCTCTGCAGCTCTAGGGGAAGCATCATTCAGCCAAAACTGTTGAAATGTTGTGTGCTGTCTCTGTAAACATAAAGTCCATGCCAGTTTCATTGGGCCTTGTTTTGTGTGCCTGCTCAACCCGACCAGCAGCGCAAAGAGGATTCCCAACCATATGCTTCCATTATGCTGCTTCTAATGAAGTTCACATCTTCTCCTCCTGGCTGATATGATCGATATCTTTTATCCTTTAGCCTGCGCTGGTCTAAATCTAAATCATTCTCGCAAGAGACACAGCAGACCTACCCTCTTCTCCATGCGACTCGACAGCCAGTCCTACACCGGAGATGATGATGCGCTGCTCGGCCAGTCCAGCAGGCTTTGCTGCCTTGCGCTGTTCCTGCAAATCCTGCAAAAAAAAAGTAAATTCGCTTTAATATCCAGCCCCGTAGAAGTTACAAACATGATGGACACAAGCTTAAGCAGCCGGTAAGACAAAAAAAAAAGAGGGCTGTGGATGGAAAACAGTGGAGAGCTGCTCCTCCTGTGTGTCATCAGTGTGTTTACTCCGAGCCCAGCGCATTTTACATTACAACATTCTGATGGGATTTTATGGGCGTCTAATACTCTTACTTACTCTACCTCTTACAGACTAAGCCTAATGGATTATAATACGCTTAGCGGTAATAAATGCTATAATAAAGCCTGCAGACTATTAAATGCTGTTGGCTGATGAACACATTGTTGGCCAGTATACAAAACACCAATAAGAGGTATAAAATGGCCCACCGAAACGTAAATATATCCAGTCCAGTCCGGGCCGTGTCCGGTGTAGTCCAGAAAGCTGGAGATGGGGAGCAGCGGCTTCCTGCAGCGCCTCGCCTCCGCCTGGTGCGCCTCTCGGTCCGGCTCAACACCGTCGGGATGCTCGGTGCTTGTATGTGGAGGAGAGAAAGCGTCCCTCCTTTTTGGCTCCTTTTGCTCGCTGTCCGCGCAGCATACGGCGACAGGCTGGGATATGTCACGGCTGGGAATGAGCGATGGTGTTTTCAGTCTCAAGAGGAGAGAAGAAGAAGAAGAAGAAGAAGGGGAGGAGGAGGAGGGGGGGGAGAGGAGGAGGAGTGGTGATGGTGGCGGTGTGCGGGAAGGTTTCGGGGGTCAAAACGCGACGGGGTCTCTTGGCCCCCCTCCTTTCATCCCTCCTCCTCCTCTTCCTCCTTTACTCCTCCTCCTCCTCCTTATCACACACACAAACGCTAGAGAAGAAGACCTCCTCGATCGTTTTTCTTTTTTTTTTTTTTTTTTTTTTATCTCCTCTCACCTCCAAGCTGCGCGCTGCTATCACACCTCCATCATCCCCTTACCTTCTCCTCATCCTGGCTGCAGCCGAACAAATACCCGCTTAATAATATTATTATTGTTGTTATTATCTAACTTGCTCGCCTTAAGTAAAATGTATTCATGTTAAGTTGAATCTTGAAATCTTGATAATCAATTAAAGCGATAAGAACAGCTATATCTAAATGTCTGCAGCTTGCATAACAGATTTCCTGCACTTTCTCTCAAACTCTTTATATTATTAATTAGAAATGCAAATCTCTGCACAATGCACAATTCTAACTTGATTTTAATCCTTATTTTCTTTGCTGCAAAAAAACAAAAAAAAAAACACAACTTGCTCATCATTCCAGGCCATAAATAAGTTTGAAGCGTGTGTGTTGACAAGAAATTTACTGGTTAGTAATAGCTTTTAAAGTGTTTTATTGGTTTTTGTCGACATGTTTTGTAGGTCAGCCTTTTGACACAGCCCAAATGTCACCAAGTTGCCTCTGGCCCCCTTTCTTGTTGATTGGTCTTTAAAGAGAAGTGAGAAAACAAAACCTTTATGGTGTGAAAGTTTAATTTTAACTGGAGAGTGAAAGAGGAGAAAGCCTTTCACGTGATGGTGGAATATCTAAACTGCCAGTCTTGTGTTGTAAATTGCACTTAAGTAACATAATAATTATTCAAAACGCTCCTCTTTCCCTGGCCCTGCTGTGAGGGGCCAACAGGCGGCTGCACTTCAATCAGCAGCGGCTTGGAGGGGAACAGCAGGCCGGGGCAGGCGACTCTGTGGGCGGCATGCAGTTTGACCGTGGGGCCGCCTGTGAGAGCCACCGTCCATCCAGCCAGGGGTCTTTCAACTCCGCAGGGTGCTGCCTCCCCACAGGGGTGATCACAGCGCTCTACCCCCTCCGCTGAGCCGGTAACACAGCCATGAAACAGCCTCAATGGGCTGGAAAAGACGCTTCAAGGCTTGTTTTCACTTTGTTAACAGGTTGAATAAAAAGGATTAACATTCAAACGTGAGTCATCTGGTGAATGCATGTTTGCAGGGATTTAGTTTTCCTCTTCCTGCTTTGTGGAAACTCTTTAGATTTCACAGATATGTTGAAAATAAGTGTTTAAGAGGGACTTGCTCAGATTGAACCATAAATCTTTTCCCCTCTAATAGGCTATTATTCAGATTACTATCTAAACATGCAGATTATACCCATTTACATCACAAACAAACACAAAAGATCTGTTATTTTTATCACATTACCTTGTATTTGGGGATAAACACCCAGTCCGATACTTTTTCAAAGGATGCATGTTAATGAAAGGATGTTTTAACAGCATATGTTGTAAAGGTAGTGCTGAAATGTAACATATTTTTGTTTCCCTGCAGTAAAGATGGCCCTCAAATGGATTAGAATAATGAGAATAACAATCTTATATGAAATTTCATCCAAAATTTTTCATCTTTGGAGAATATATAATAACATACTGGTATATATAATATATAGTAACATAGTGGTATATCATGAAAAAAGTTCAATTTTATTAAAAAAATGCTTTTGTGTTTTTCAGATTTTAGAATCTAATGTGCAGCTATCTTGAAGTTTTTATGTTTTAAATTATTTTGTTGTCATATTTTCTGAAAGCCTTGACATGAAATGGGTCTTCTTCAGGTTTTCCATTCAGATAAGTGATAAAAAAAAAAAAAAAGGTCCAGTTGGATCATCATTTAGTTGTCAGCATGTGTATCCTCTTGTGTCCACAGTGTTGACAGTCAAATATTGTGTCTGATTGAAATACATCACATTTAACCTGTGATAACTTCCACTGTTTCTTATTGTTATGAAATTCAACTAAACCGTCTGTTTTTTCTGCACCGAAGCGTTGAACATCAGTCAGGCAGGTTCACTGTCAGACCATTCTGCATGTCAAGGCTGCTGCAGTTATTTGTCACTCCCTGTCGAGGCTCAAGCGCCCCTTCCACTGCACCCACCAAGGCCTTGTCGAGTGTATGCGCTCAGACTACACCAGGGAAGTGTGTTACTGACAGCCGACACTGGTGTATGTGGTGTGTGTCCATGGCTATGTGCTTGCTCGTACTTGTAAGCTTGCATGCTGGAGAGTCAGTGTGAAGGTGCTCCTTTTCTAAGTTGGGCCTCACTGCAGGCAATGCCCAGGGCTAGAAAACAGGAAACAACATTGGAAGAGGAAACTGAGCTCATATGTGGGTGTGAAACTGTGTGGATATTCAATAGCGTGCACTGGCCTTCATTTATGACATTAATGCTGACTGTAATCTTACAAGTGCTGGCCAGTGTACAAACAGAAGTGCCATGCCTTAGTCTAACTCTTGATGATAATCGTCTTTGTCAAACATGATGCTGTTGGTGTGAACAGAAATCTGACATTTCCAGCTGTTAACACACTCCGAATGGTAATCCATCATCCATGCCATGAAAAACAGCTACCTCCAGAAACTGCTGCTGACCTCAGTTTGTTCACCTTGCTACAAAGTCTAGTTTATTTGAGCACACTGGAGAGGGATGGAGGGCGGCTAGAAGGCCACCCAGCCTTGTTGACTTCGGTGACTTTGCCATTAAGAAAATATGGCTGCCATGACCTCCGAAAACCTCACGCAGCAACCCAAAACATCAGAGAACCGTGACCTTCCACCACCTGCATGAGGGAGGAAGTAGAACGATGGAGGAACGTAAAGGGAGAAAAAGAAAAAGAGACGATGAGGGAAGAAAACGTGGAGGGCTAAAGTGTGTGTGTGTGTGGGGGGGTTACAGAGTGCACTTTTATGAGCCGGTGCCTCTCCAGTTACTGGGACGTCTGGCCATGTACACATAAATTTTCTTTCACTCCCTCTATCTTTTCTGTACTCTTTCTGGCATGTTCACCAAGCAAATCCACCCCTATCGACCTGCTCTGGCAGACTGTTTGCAAACTTTCTTTCCAGTTCCTCTTGTTCTCTCCCACCTGGGCCATCCCTCTTTATTTCCCTCACTGTTTCTACCACGTATATATCTTTCCTTCCCTCCTCCTGAGCTCTCCATCCTTCGTCCAGCCTTGCCTCTCCATCTCTTTTTTGTTTATAGTAAGTCAACTACCTTCTCCCCTTCTGTTATTTTCTGCTCCTCTTCTTTCTCCATCCCCCTCCTCCTCCCCCACCTTCTCCTCTTTTCCTCCTCCCTTTTCCCCCCTTATAGATGGAGATTAACTGGAGAGTGCAGCGCCATCCGTCCTCGTGACTGTTTGTTGTTAAGGAGATGGATGGAGGCTCCCTCTGCCAGCCTCACGCAGCCGCAATTACACCAGCCGCCATGATGGATGGAGGGGAGGGAAAGGGGAAGGGAGGGAGGAGATGGAGAGAGGGAGATACAGAGAGGGGCATCTATCACACCCCTTAATCTACCTGTCACTGCACAGGCTTGGATGGAAGGAATGGAGGGGGAGCGTGTTGAGAAGACTCGGCTCCGCTCTGACTGCTGGTCAAAGAATTATTTCTTTTCTTTACATTGAATTTGTTCCTTTGTTTTTTCTCAGAATTAGGCCTTCAAGGACTGGACTCATTAAATGTCCTGATCGCTGCAATTGATTCCCCACAGTTTATTGGATTCTGCTGCACATGCCCTGTGTGTGCATCTGAAAAGTATGTGTGTTTGACAGCCATCAACAGGTAAATAGTGTTGGAGCTCTGTTGACACTTTTGCAAATTTGTGTGCTTTGCATGGAGAAATGTGTTTGCATAAACACCATTACGACAAACACATTCACACATACCCACTACCACTCTGTCCATAACATGCAAACAAGTGACTAGCACACAAGCACACTCCCACAATAAGATGTTTATCTTCCCATCTGTTTTATTACCTCTGCCCTCCACCAACACGTCTCTGCAGCTCTCATTCTCATACCTGTTGAAGGTACCAAAGCAGTGACCTATGATTTACTAAATCTGCATACATTACCTGTAATGTCTCTCCATTTTTTCCACAAAGCTACGGAAATATTATGAAAACTAATCTAAGGGCTCCTATCCTCAACCCCTCCTCGCCCTCCTCCTCCTATCCCCATCTACGTCCTGCACCTCCTCATCTGTCCAGAGGAGTGAGAGATGGGATGGAGGGATTAATACTCTTCCGCCCAGCCAACCCTGGGAATGATAGATGGACAGATGCAGGAAGGGAGGAGAGAGGGAGAGAGATTAAAGGAGAGAAGTCTGAGGGTTCATAAATCCAAAGTGGGAGACCTGGTCCACATCACACACTAATAAGATCTGCAAGAAATCCATGATGAGGGAGAGAGGAGGGAGAGAGACAGAGGTGGAGTGAGGAGGAGAAAGATGGGAGCAGTGTAATAGCATTAGATGTAATCTAATCAAGGCAATAAGATGTGAATGGATGAGTGTGAGCATGGTGATTATGCAGAAGAGGGATGGACGCACGTTGATGAAGCTTTGAGGCGTGAGGACAGGCCTCGTTATTGGACAGCAGATCAACAGGGTTAGTCCTCAGCAGGGAGCTGTGCTTTCTCCAAGAAAACACACTGTTCATTAGGCTTTTTGTCTTGTTCTGTCGTTGTAAACTGTGCAGCTCCATTCTGAGAGAAAAGGAGGCGATAGAAAGGGGGGAATCGAATTGAAATGTGAAAGAAAATGTGTCAAATTGAATCTTCATCATTCAATCAACACATCAGTACGATATGTGTGTATGTGTGTGTGTGTGTGTGTGTGTGTGTGTGTGTGTGTGTGTGTGTGTGTGTTGGTCAGGATGTAAAGAATCCACCATAAGTGCAGTTGTGCAGCCATGACCTGACTCGGATCTGATAGAGTGCCCGTTCACCTCCCTCTTCTCCCCCTCTCCTAACCCCCACCACCTCCTCACTCCACATCCACCGGGCCACATTTTTCATGGCCCAGCTGTCGGACAGCCGTGATTGGTTGGCTCAGCAGACAGATAGCCGATAGGCTCTGATTAATAGTTGAGGCCCAAGAACTTCCTCATTGATCAACAGGACAGGCTGGAGGAGGAGGAGGAGGGGGAGGGGGAGGGGGAGGGGGAGGGGGAGGGGGAGGAAGAATGGTGGAGAGAGAAAAAGCATGCCCTGTCGCTCTGCAAGTGCTGGCTGATAACCCTGATAGTGGCTTTTGGAGTACATATATATGTGTGTGTGTGTGTGTGTGTGTGTGTGTGTGCGTGCGCACTTCTATTTGTGGGTGTGCTTATTTACAATAGCAAAGAGATGAGGAGATGTCAGAAATAGGATAAAAAAGAAAGTATATAAGCACTTTAGTTTTACTCCCATCGCTTCCCCCATTCTCTGCTTTGAAATGTGTGATAGCATCAGTGGCTTCTCCATGAATAACAAAGCATGTAACTTATCTAACAAAACACACTCAGCGCCATTTGTTAAAAGAAAATATATTTTACGCATGAGAGTGAGTGCATGTGTATAGTCACCTACACACTTACATCATTCTTTAAGTCCACTTGTGTTATATTAGTTCCTGTTACATTTGTAAATTGTGTGTTTTACAGTATCTAAGTGTGTGTGATCTGTGTGTGTGTCCTCTCCTGCTGCTCTGTCCAGCCTCCAGTTGATTGATGATCTCCACTCCCACAGGGTCAGTAGGGTCATGACCTCCCACTCTTGACCCCCCTACTGGGAGGGTCACACACACACACACACACACACACACACACACACACACACACACACACACACACACACACACACACCTACACACACACACACACACACGCACACACACACGCACACGCACACGCACACACACACACCTAAACAGATAAAAACACACATACACATCAACCCATTCGGAAACAGATGGCTACAGAACAACTGGTGCTTCCTCACCTTTTTCTCCAAAACTCTCCTTCTCCCATCATCAACCCATTCTCAAATCCTCAGATTCACTTTTACAAGTCATATTTAATTGCTCTATTATGTAACAAACATTACAATTATCTAGATTCACATCGGAGCTCTACCTCTCATTAAAGGAGCATCTTGCTTTTAATCAAAATGCAAAGTTAAGGATGAGTGTGTGCATATATCAGTGTGGCAAAGTAGACTGAGCTGTGATGTGCAGGAAATTACTGTAAACTCATGAAAAGGCAATGAAGCAACATCGCATCCTAGTGATAATACTAGGTAATGACAACATGGTACGTTCAAAAAAAAAATCCAATGTTTGTGGATTAGTCTTGAGGATTCTAACCTTAACAATCTCAAAGATGATGGACAAGATATCTTAAAATATGACCATCATGGAAAACATCCTACAATTCCCCACTAGAATTCTAGTTTTTGTTTTATACGTTCTATATTTTACTCTCTATTTTCATATATACTTCACATAATGGAATAAATGGAGCTACATAAACACAATAAATGAAGTTACATTAGCATGTAGATACAATGCACATGTGGGATGCTTATCAAACACCAACTTTGCATAAAAAAGGACTTTCACTCTAGCGCTAAGGCAGGTGATTTAATTATTTCAGTATTAGATGCATAAAAAGAGTAACCTCTCACACATATTTATATAATGTATGTCACTTTATGGGAAGTTGGGTTTAACCAATGATGAGATTTTTTTTTCTTTTTTTGGCATTCACAAAATGTTGTCCCTTAGATGCCATCCCTACTTCAGATACTGGACTCTTTGTATCACATGTTGTTCCAAATGGTAGCTGTCATGCTCATCACTGTGTTTTGTATAAATCTGTGACAAAAATGAAAAAAATAAATCAGAGGACAAAAATACTTATGTTGCTCTTTAGTATCAAGGGGTAGTTTATGTAAAGTACTTACTTACAGCTCTAGCCTCTGATGTTGTCACACTACAAAAACTACAACTACAACCTACTGCTCAAATTGCGGTGAATATGCCCAGGGTTACTTTCTACTGTTATGCACCATGAGCATGGAATGATCTGCAAAATATATTATTTATAGAAACACTCCCTTCTTTAAATGCATTTAATTCAGTTCAATTCAATTTTATTTGTAGAGCCCTATATCACAACAAAGTTGCCTCACAGGGCTTTACAGAATTAGTTGGCTATAAAAATTAACAACAGTCAAATAAACAGCAGATGAAGAAAATGGATTAATGTCCCGGCCATCCCCTGTCTTTAGACCCTCCTTCTCGGCAAGGAAAAACTCCAAAAACCAAGTGGGAAAAGAGAAACCTCAGGGAGAACCACAGTGAAGTAGAGATCCACTCCCATGGACAGACAGGCTGTAGATGCACCAGGACTGATGGACGTCCATTTGCGTCCATTTACGTTCATTTAACCCATAAAGACCCAGTGCTACTTTTGTGGCAGTTCCCAAATTATTATTTTTTTCTCTATATTTAGCCTTTCTTAAGTGATTTATCACCATTTATAATAATATTATCCTCTGCATTTTGCATTTTTAAGTGAAAATCAGGTATTTTCCTATATTTCATTTACTGATCGCATAGATGTTCATAAAAGCTCAGAGTAAATTCAAAGGTTATTATATCAAAACAGAGGAAACTGAAGACAGAGTGATTTTTCCAGTACAACATATTTTTAGCTGAATATAAACCAAGTTTGTCCATCCACTGTCATTGATCCAACTCCATGGGTTTTACTCATGAATCAATGTTGTAGAAGATGTCGGTGTTTCCACATTCACCACAGAGCCTATGAACATCCAAATGGGTCATATCTGATGGCCATGAAAAGATGACAAACTGCATTTTACATCAAATATTTATATGGATTGATAGGATTAGTGGATCAACAAGTATCAAACATTTTACATCAGTGTAGATGCTTTTGGTCACCAGTGGATGTTTGGGTCTTTATGGGTTAATGGTGTTTTACAAACTGTAATGACAGAAACAACTTGCTGCTCTATTCATGAATGAGTTATGGATATTGCTGGTAAGGCCTACATACATTGATCACTCTCTAACTCACTTAGTATTTTTTTTCTTTTTTTCCAGCACATTTTAATACAATAAAATATTTTTTAAAGTAAATATAATAATATTACAAACATAAATACATACACTCAAACAGAGTAAGGAGGAGTGCTGTTATGTTCATGCTGACCAATTTCTTCCCTCACATATGAACCGAATTGGACCTGTCCTCAAATGAAGACAACTTCTTGTGCTTGTGTTTAACGGTCCCTGTGTGAATCCTCAGATGAAATTTCAACTTTTCCACGGAGTATATTTCCTTCCATGGAGTATATTTCCTATATGTCTGACCAACATTTTTGACTTAGAGCATCACATGTCAGCCAGTTCCTTGTGATGACCTTTCTACAATCTTGGGTTTTAAGAAGGTAAATGTTACACAATGGGAATTCTATAGTAACATTTTTTCTGTAATGTCTGAATTATCCTGAATTTTGATACACAGATCAAAGATATAAGAGTGAGAGGCATCCATGTTTCCAAACCAACTCCAGCATTATTGCATTGTACTCTTATTTACTTTTCATTTGAGATATAAAAAAAAAAGAAAATGAATTTGTCACCAAATTCTCACCATCTTGTAGAACCTTGTAGTGCTTTGTAAATGGACTGTTGGCTTAAATCTGCTTCCTATTTCAGTTTGAGATATGATGAATTCCCTACATTAGATTTTTGCAAACAACTATATTCAAATACTTCTTTCAATTTTACATGGTTTACTGATCTTTTTTTATGCTTATATTGATATATCATATATGTATGTATGTATGTATGTATGTATGCATGTTTTATTTATTTATTTATTTATTTATTTAGAATTTGAAACTGATGCTGTTGTCTTGACCTGGACTCTTTCTCTCTCCGTGGTATCTTCCTGGAGGTACCACAAGGATATATATATATATATATAAAAAAAGAAGGAATATTGAGAATTTCCTTTGGTAATGTAATTGCAAACTTATATGGATGTTACAAAATCACAAACAAACAAACAATTTTGTAAGAGCTGTAAAGGCCTGTGGGTAAATCATGAGCCACCAGGGGCAGACTTCAACCACCAGACCAGGATAAATGTCTGTAAGATAGTATAGATGCCTTAATATCACAACCAACTGAGTGAAAAGTAACATACTCCCGTGGCAATAACTTAATTTAATAAAAGCTGAAGTAGCCATGGAGTCTAGGAAACACGTGGACACTGACACATTTTTCTTTTGTACATTTTTAAAAATTATTTCTTTTATTTTGTGCAGTTGTTATATAGTTATGTATGTACCTATTTTGTGAAAAAACAAAATGGCTGAGAATGCTATAAATGTTTTTTGTTTATTTTTTTTTTTGTCTGATGAGTTTTTCATGTCGCTGAACCACAAACTTTGCAGAGGACCTTAAAGTTTTCTAAATCTACATCTGTTTCCATATTTAAAAAAAAAAAAAAAAAAAAAATCTCACCCAGCTTTCAGGCTAAATAGAAGCTAGGATGTGATTAAGCATTTTCAATAAACTGATAAAAATGTTTCACTCTTTAAGCCATGAAATCACACACAATACAACACAAAACAACACACAAAATCAAGCGTCGCACACTCAGACTGTTGATGAATGGATGAACAGTGAGGTGGCTAACAGGAGGTCTTATTAGGGCGGAAATGGAGAAGAAGGTGGATGAAGAGGCAGAGCAGGCAGACAGACCATCTTATTAACTGCTTTTTATCAACCCTGATAAGAAGTGACCACATAATAATGTAATCTGATCAGAATGTTCTTTTCTCCATCTTCTCTTGGGCTGCCGTCTTCAGCCAACTAGCTACATGTCTTTCAATCTCCTGACAGGGGAAAAAAATGAGATCACCAAGCATGAATAATATACTGTCTTCATCTGGCAAGAAACAAGGAAATGTAACACTGGTGAGTTAATATTGATGCCGTCTGATGTGTGACTTTGAAAATTGTTAGTAATGTGGATGACTGAATACCTGATGTTCTTGAAATGCATAAACATATTGATAAATATCGTGTCTGTGAGGTTTGACATACTTTCCTGGCGTTCCTGAGTGAGCTGCGATCGGTGTTTCTTTTGTGCATCATATCAGCACAGTGAGCAGTGTCTTTAATGAAAATAAGCTGACTCTCGTCCCCACATTCGGTCCTGTCCTCCATCACAGACAACGCCTTCCATGGGTCAACTCCACCTGTTGCAAAGAATATGACTTTTATGAAATTTTACCAATTACAGCAGTCATTCCCTCTTCTGTCAAAAAATACCTCCATGGCCATGAATACTGCCCTATTACTGCTATTTGTGTCACAGCATGCATCACTATGCTCATGCTTATGTTGTTACCATTATTACTGTTATTAATGTGTTGATGATATTTATTTATTTATTTATTCATTCATTCATTCATTCATTCATTCATTCATTCATTCATTCATATTTGGATTTTAATGTTTTTGGCCCATTACTTTTGAGTGTGTTTAGTTGGTTTGTTCCTTTGGGGGTGGGGAGTGGGAGGAGTGCACAAAGGAGAATTGCAAAAAGTAAGACCCAGTGTCACTTTGTTTCTGCTGTATCTGGATGATTTTCTTTTGTGAAATAAAAAGATACTAAAAAAATGCCTCCATGGCCAAATTTCCTCTGTACCTTTCATGTATTGTATTTCCAGTGGTCTGAGAGGAAACCATAGACTGTATATAATTAGTGAATGGAGGAACTGTGACATCAGACATTGGTTTCTGAACTCATTGGGCTTTTTTTTGGGCTAGAGCAGTGGTTCCCAACCTTTTTTGGCTTATGACTCCATTTTAACATCACAAATTTGCAGCGACCACAGACATTCAAAACGGAGAGGGTTTTTGTTTTGTTTTTTTGCTAAAATGAATTTGTTTTTATCATGTAATTGTTTGCTATACTGTGTTACAAATAAACGTAAATTTTAGATGACATTTAGGCTATATAATGTATAATATTATGGACGGAGGCAGAAAAGCCAGGTTGAAATTACTGCACAAAGTGAGAATTTTATTTTCCATGGTCAGGATATGTACAGTCAGTCCAGCTTGTATTTACAAGGCTGACAATTAATACTCAACAAACAAGAACTCAAACTATGAATTATGAAAGAGCTGCAGCATCTGAAACTGACCACAACGAACATTTGAAAGATAAACAGTACCACAGTGCTTCAGTTTCAGCTTCACAGTTTGTCATGTCTTTTAAGTATTGGGATTGTCTCTGTCAACTCAGCATATATTTTTATTTGTAAGTTTTTATTTTTGTCAATTACTAGAAATTTCAGGTGACCCCATTTGAATTCCAGGCAACCCCACATGGGATCCTGAAAAACACTGGGCTAGAAGTAACCATATTTGGACAGAAGGGGTAGAACTACACAAGCCTGACAGTAAACTTCATATAGTAATAAAGTCATTTTACAGTGTTGTTTGTCGAACCTATTAACCGTAACTGCAGTCAAGAGGTTTGTCAAGAAAATAAATGTTTTATTTAATATGAATAACTCCAGAGTCTAATCATTTATTACAGGTTCTACAAGAGTCCTGGAAAAAAAACATTATTCTCTTAGTAGTTTTATAGGGAAGTTCAATGGTAGCCTATGGGAGCCTGGGCCTATAGGAGAAGCCCCCCTTTTTCCATCAGTGGTATTTCATTAACTTTAATATTCTTCTGCTTTGGCTTCACATTGGAGCTGAGGTCCTTCCACATGATGAAACTAGTATGCACCTCCTGTTGGCTTTATGTTTTAGAAAATCTAGTCCAAATTGAAGGCTTTTTTTCAGAGAGGTTTAATATAACAACAGATGACTAAGATCTGTAAAGACCAATCACGGGTAAATTTCGAACCAACATGTCTCTACTGCACAGACTTATCAAAGAGTCATGTCAAAGAAACATGACAGCTACGCGAAATGATTTCTCTTTTCAATAGCAGACCGAAATGGCATTGCATCCTGCAGTTTTATATTCAGAGCTGTGCTGGTAGAGTGTGTCATGTATATTCTCACCATTGACGTAAAGCACCCTGTGTGTATGGGGGTTGTCTTCTCCATAATATGAGTTGGTAAAAGCAATTCGTCTGGGCAGGGAATGTTGGGAAATGCCAAACAGTACGGGACAGAGCTCAGTGTCAGCCTGCAGGGTCAGCATCCCAGAGAATGGACAAGCAGCATCCTCACAAGTCTGATCTGCACAAACACACACAAAACAGTTCAGCACATGGGAGGAATGATGACTAATTCTGTGTATGTGTGTGCATATGTGTGTTTGAGTGTGTGTGCTGTACAGAAGCCAAACTCAGTGCAGGTCTGGTAGATCCACTGTCTCTCTGACATCCTGCCTGAGGAGATGGAGGTGTTCATCAGATGTTTCACTGTTTTCTTATGGGAAACATCCAGACAGGGGTCCTTGCTGGAGGAAAAGTAGAACTGCAGAGAACACACACATTCACATATAGATAGAAGGAAATATACGCACAAAACATTATACCCTCCTGCTCTTGGGTCCATTGCTGTGTAAAACTCATTCTCATTCAGTTGCATTAATTTCCTCCTCAAACAAAAACACAGCTCAACAGTGACATCTTGTGGCAGTAAAGAAAAAACTAAAAGCAGAAAGTTGTGCTTGTGTTACTGTGTTGTCTGTACCTGTGCCAGTTTAACAAGACGGTTGTAAGCAGTCATGTTCACACCCTGATTGGTCATAACATCACAGAGCTCCTCAATGGATATCAGAACCCCTTCCTCATTGTACTGCACTGTTCCCATGAAGATGTCTGCCAAATTTTGGATCAGCTCAATCTAAGAATAGAAGCATAAATTGGAAAATGCTTTAGGTCCACTGAGGTCCAAAAAAAAAAAAAGTTCATCCCTTCTGTGAGACTGAGAATACTCCAATACAATACCAGTTCTGCATTAAAAACCTAACTTCAGTAAATGCTTGGAGGTGTTATCAGTAAAATATACATTGTGCTAAGTATGAAAAGTAAAAGTAGTAGTTGTATGCAAAAAAAAATCCCTATCAGTGTTTTACTATTATAAATGATGTTTTGGAATCATATTACTGCTGCATCAATGTGCTGCTGTAGTAGATGTCATTTAACCAGTTTAATTGATGTTGGTAGATACCCATAAAGACCCAAACACTTACTGTCGACCAAAATCATCTACTGATCTAAATAATCAGAAAATTAAATATAATGAAATACATGATTTACACTGAAAAAACATAAAATACAGAGGATAATATTATAATAAATTGTGATAACTGACACAAAAGTAGCTCTGGGTCTTTATAGGTTAATCTGCACTGATATGTCATAGTCTACAAGATCATTACATTTGTTGGTAGTATTTCTGTCCAGCTGTATTATAATGTAATTTTCAGCTGAAAGAGTTTATTTAGTTGTAGATGTAAGTGGATAATTTTCTCAATCCATACAGGAAGACTTATTAGAGATGAGACACATGGAAAACAGGGGTAGAAGACCTATAAAATATGCCAAAATAGACATGGAAATACACAAATAGCTCAAATTTTAGTAAAAGTACTTAGTTATATATCCACTGAGTGAAAGCGTTCTTTCAGAATCATTAATTCTGAAAAAAAAACACCCATAGATCACTACTGGATGTCAGGAAAAATAGCAACAAGGTGTAAGATGTACTAAAGTTATGAATCAGAATACAGGTTTGCTTTAGGACAGATGTAAGGAACCTCTTAACAGGTTAATTGTTGAGTTTTAAAGCATTTTATTCAAAGAAAAAAAAAAAAGAAAGATAACCCCTACCTTATCCTCATCATTATCTGGGATTTGACAGCAGCCAAAGTCAGCTGCCACCTGGCTAATGTTGGCACTCATCACTGCTGCTTCCAGTGCTGCAAAGGCCTCCCGCACTTCAGCCAAACACTACAAGCAAGACGATGAGGGTGGGTTTAACGCATGTGAAACTGACAATACAATGCACAAACAAGAGGCTGAAATCTCACCTTTACTGAGCCGCCGACCTCTTCATTCATCAGACTCGAGCCAACAATCTAGAAACAAGATGTCACAGATCAGATTTAGGCTATTTAGGCCCCCTACTCCCCCCTTCTCCCCCTCTCCCCCTGTCTCTATCTCTATCGCTCTCTCTTTCTTTACTCTCTCTCTTTAACCCCAACTGGTCAAGGCAGACAGCCATCCTCCAGGAGTCTGGGTCTACTCGAGGTTTCTGCAGTTAAAGGGAAGTTTTTCCTCGCCAGTGTCACCAGTCACAAGTGTTTGCTCCTGGAGGATTCTGTTGGGTTTCTGTAAATTGGCTTAGAGTCTGGTTTTTGACCAACTCTATATATAAAGTGTCATGAGATAACTTTTTTGTTGTGATCTGGCGCTATATAAATAAAATTTGATTGATTGAGTGATTTAATTGGTTTTCCCCTGTAAGTCGCTTTGGAAAAAAGCGTCCGTCAAATGCATAAACATAAACAACATAAACATATTGACAGATACAAATAATAATTTGTAACTGTTCCAAACATTAATACTGTGCACTTTTTTCCAATTATTTAGGTAATTCGAAGAACATTATAAATTCTAAAGTGAGTAAAACAGGGAGACTATGTCAAGTATATAATCTTATTTAATTTTATTTAATTTCTATTTTTATATCTTGAGCTCTTTTATTTCATATTGATTTATTTTTTAATTTTACCTGCATTTGTATCTATATATTGGAAATGTAAAATATTTTGTGAAGTATGACTATTTTTTTTTAATCCTACTTTGGTTTAATATTATTATGTATATATGATGTTCAATTGTACATTATTCAATAAAAACAAACAAACAAACAAACAAATAAATAAATAATATTGTGAACACGGGCTGTCTTCAGTTACACTGTTATAGGCAGAGAAGTCCAGCTCAGCCCTGACAGGAGCAGAAGAGGCCACTGCCCCGTAAACTAGATGAGGAAACTGCAAAAATATAAAGAACAGAAACAGTTAATGATACATAAATTCATGGGAAATGAATCATTAAAAATTCATGACATTAATATGTTATCCCAGACTCTTTAATACTAAAAAAAATAAACTCTTGAATTGTTCTGATATTCATTATTTCAAGCGACATTTGTTTTTCTGTTTCTGCAGCTTTGACACTGCTGTAGGCTTCATGCAGTTTCTGGGTCTGCACCTTTCCCCTGTACCAGGCGGACAGAGCTCCAGCGTATGAACCTCCGAAGCTGATCCAGGTGTTCTTGTGGCTCAGACTGAAGCGTTGACTAATATATTGGTGGAACATGGCCAAGTCTACAAGCCTGGACCAAAGAGAAAGAAATGCTCAGATCAGCATCTGTCACCTGACACAAAGACAGACGCACAATTTCATACACATGCACAGACATGACATAAATTAAGAGATTAATGCATTTCTCACAGTGAGAAGGGAGACAACATGATTCATATAGTTAGCAAGGTTGACATTTAAGATCAATTTTAAGTAGCTCATTATTTTTGGTATTTTCAGTCAAGAACTATTCTGAGAAAATGCCTGGAAGAACTCATCAGTGTGAAAGGCATAAGTGACTATCAGATATCCATCACTTTATTACTCTGCATGTGTTAAAACTAATAAAAATTGAGGCAATTTTATATGTAATTAAGAATTTCTGGAGTGAAGTGCACCAACTATTAGAAATAGACAGGAAAAGCAAATGACACAAAATGACGGGAACATTCATTCTCCCCTCACACACTCGTACATATGTAAATGTGTGAAAGGGGGTGAGAAGAGAAAAATATTTACATGCATAGATACATAAACAAACATATCCCAGCCTAGAGTCGGTACTAACGCCTGTTGGCTGCTGAGGTACACCAGGTTCTCGGTTTTGAGGCCGTCAGGATTGATGCTGTTGCCATAGAAACGATGCTCCAGAGCCAAAAGCAGAGCCCCATGTTTTTCAGCTATGTCAACATGGTGACCTGGGGAAAAAAACACATGGTCACAGCAGAAGGTTGAGTGTATAACAGGTTTTTGAGTTTAAGAAATTCAATTCAAACAAGGGGATTCAACGGGAGAGTAACTTCAAGATGAAATATAACCTAAGCTCTATATGTTCAAATCATTTTTAGTCAGATACAAGGAAAATTCTGATGTCAGAGTTAAATATAGTTGTTTCTGTAAATAAATTAGGAAAAAATGCAGTGAAGATGTTTGAAGTACTAGCCAGAAAGCCACAGCCACAGGCAAATGTAAATAAAGAACGCACACATTTCATTTTAAGTGATGGAAACATGGAAGGAGAAGCATGTGACAACTGTGTAAAGGATTGTGGATAATGAGAGAACACATGACAAGATAAAATATGAGCCTGCTAACGTACAATATGAAGCTGCACTCACTGTGTTTCCATTTTCATTTTTACACTTGGCCTGTCAGACAGAGTTGATTCAAGGATTTTCTGTGCATCGTTCATTTTCCAAGTCTGTGATTTGCAAGTGTAGACAGGTATGAAAATGTACTGCATAATACCTGCCACGACATCAAACACAGAAATGGGCCCTTCTCCTCCGATGTAAAGAAACACTGGACCATCAGGACGCTGCCAGTATGCCTCATTTACAAAGAATCTCTGCAAGAATCCAAAAGAAGGAAAAAAAAAAAAAAAAACTAGGGCAAAAAGGTATCTTTTAAGTTAACTCGAATCAGGAACAGTGCACATTCTTAGCCTCAGTGTGAGTAATTCTTCATTTTCTTATCTAATGGACAAATTTGCACATTGGCAGCCACAAATGGCAGTGAGAGCTAAATGAAGCTTAACATTTCAGTACATGCTGTGAGGAAATGTTGTCATGTCAGGGGAGCTGGGGAAAGGTTCAAGATTTATCAGGTCAGATTCTTTATTCACTGTTGCTTTGAACTCCTGGTGGATTTTGGTCAGTGTGGTTTATCTGAAGGGATAATGTTAGATTTGCAAGATAACCCCTCAGCAGGACAGTATTGTGGGACATTTTCTGTTGTACTGTAACTGTTTTACGAACTGCATTTGACAATCATAACACAAATTGTACAGTAGCGTCTTTTTGGATTCTTTAACCCTGAATATACCAACATATTTAACAGGTAAGGACTCCACACAAGGGGTACCTCACAAATAGACATATTTCTTCTCAACACATTTGTTACAATCAATTTGCAAAGTTTTGTACGAGCTGGCTGTCTAATTTCAACACCAATTTAAATTTTGTAATGTAGTTTTTTTTTGTTGTTGTTGTTTTTTTTTAAATATGAAAGGAAATAAAAATATATGCTGTTAACTGTGTTTGCCCCTGATAGTGTGTGATCATGAGCAAAACTACATATACAGAAGTGGGAACTTATCAGGATAATTAAAGTGGAATTAAAACAGGAAATAGTAATACAAAGTCAATACAAACAAATGGATTAAAAACATTGTCAGGAAACAAATTGTCACCTTCCTAAAATAATTGCCTGAGTAATTTCTTTTTTTTTTTCCCAGATTTGTCAGGAAACACAAAAAAACTTGACCAGAAATTGAGTATTTGATGATTTGGGCAAAATAAGCAATTTAAAAATATATATTATTTGTAAGGTGTGATGGAATGATGAAAAGATCAAATAAATCACTGAGATATGACATAAAAGTCTACCTCTGTGGTCTGTGGGTTCACTCATCCACAGGGTTAATGTTAAATGTTTCAAACATAACATGTAGTACTGTGCAAAAGTCTGAAGGCTAATGAGATTGCATATTTATTTCTCAGTATCTTTTCTTCAGAAACATCAAGGAAATACAGAACATAGGGACATAATATTACAAACATACATTAAAAAAAAGACAACAAAATGAGTCCTTCAGGGTACAAAATGTGACCTACACCAATCATACATAACATTCTGACCAATGACAGAAGCAGAAAATATTGATTATTTCATTACAATGGTACCTTTCATTGGGCTGGATATATTTGGCAGCAAGTGAACGTTTGAAGATGTGCTGAATGAAACCCAATGTAAAACACCATAAAACATGCACTGCATCTCATACTGTTAGAACAAGTCAGGCATATTAACCCATAAAGCCCCAGTGCTACTATTGTGTCAGTTCCCAAATGAATGTTTCTCTATATTTTACCTTTCTTAAGTGATTTATCACCATCAGTTGTGATATTATCCTCCTTATTTTGCATTTTTCCCAGTGTAAATCACATATTTTCCTATAGTTAATTCACAGATCATGAAGATATTGATTAAAGCTCAGGTTAAAATTGAGGGTTATTATATCAGACAGAGAAAACTGAAGAAAAAGTGACTTTTCACCAAAATATATCATGAACTGAACATAAATAAAGTGTCTCCATCCACTGTCATTTATTCAGCTTCATGGGTTTTATTGGTGAATCAATGTTGTAGAAGATGATGGTGTTTCCACATTCACTACGGAGCCTCTGAACATCCAAATGGGTCATATCTGATGACCAGGAAAAGATGACAAACTGCATTTTATACCAATTATTTACATGTATTGATAGGATTAATAGGTCAGCAAAAATTATACAGTTTATATTAGTGAATGATTTTGGTCGCCGGTGGATGTTTGGGTCTTTATGGGTTAAGTGTAAATAGAGGTCACGCTAACATCTGGACGCTTTGGTCTGTTGAAGTTGTTTGTTTATTGAAACATCTGTTTTTATTGCTTCAGATATTTCCTGTACTGTTTATCCTGGTTGTATCTTAATACAGAAAGTGACAATTACACATTAGGGGTCATTATAACTTTGCTGAAACAATAAACCTAATGCTGCTGTATAAAGCATTATGTAACTTTACCTGAGGAAAGGTGTTTCCGTCCTGTCGGTTGAAGTGGTCTAACTGTTGGTGAATCTTGCCCTCCTGCGCATGTTGGAGAAGATGACGTCCAGTGACTGTGCCCGTCAGAAGATGCTTCTCGGTTTCCTGCAGCTGGATATCCCGCAAACGCTCTTTGATCTTCCACAGAACCCTTCCTGCAATTAAGAGAACATATAAGAACATAACATTAACTCAGTAGAAACATAGAAAAAATGAATTGCTTGACAAAACTCATAATTTATGCGAGGTAAATGCTGTTCAGACCCTGGACACAAATAGCTGGATCATATTTACATTTTGGCTACTCACATGACTGATTGTCTAACATTAACATGACTGACAAAACTAGATCAACAAACCCTGTGATCTATTCTAGGAGCAGTCGACATCCAATTATAGATGCCCAAGAGATTCACTGTCATCACCAGCATCTGCTTTTGTTCGGATTTGGACGACTGCAAACAGGATCAAGAGTCATCTCAGACAATGAGGAGAAATGTAATCTTCCACTTTATCTTTGCCATATTTGTGCTACAAGTAATATGGTCTCTGCTAATAATCTCTGAAAGATGTACTGAATTTTAACAAAATATCAAAACATGTCAACTCACCTGTGTTTGTGAAGTTGAAGAGGAGTAAAAGGAAGAAACAGCGAGCTGGAAACAAAAACATGTTTTCCATCAAATTGGGATACTTGAAGATAAAAAAAACAACTCTACAGTTTTTTCCTCTTCTCTCTCTCTATATATATACTCACTGGAATAAGACGCAGGTAGGAGGGGGTCACTGAAAGGTGGCATGGAGACAGTGATATGACCTGTGTAGTATTATGGCATATGTTTACTTCACTTACAGATCAGCAAAACGCAGCGTCTGCTTGGCCATGTAACGCTAAGGAGATCTCTATGCTTTGTAAGGGCTTTTTTTATATGGTCAAGTTACAGATGCACCTTTTGGTTTTTCCAAGAACAAGAACAAGAGTCATGGCCAAAAGTTTTGGGAATTGCATAAATGGAGTTTTTGCTTAAATGTGATTTATTTGTCAATAAAAGTATTTGAAATCCATAACATACTTCTAATTCTTCAGTGTACCTCAAAAACATACAGAAATCTAAAAAGAAAGAAAAATATATGAAAATAACATGCATTACTAAGAACAATATCACAAGCAAAATAATAAAATGGTTTAAATAACACATTAAATGTAAAAAAAAAAAAAGTAACCAGAGATGCAAATGTTGTCCCTCAGGACTTTCTTGTTTCATCAGAATTATATACTGGAAAACTCAGATCAGTTCAGATTGCACATGTTGTAAAGTTTATGTATTTAATTTTCATTAAATAGTTGTATATGTCATATTTTTCAATGGATGCTGAATCCTGTTGTTTTGTTTAGTAACTTTGATGTGTTATTAAACCATTTTCTCTCTGACCTTGTCATGTCGGCTTCTGGACTTTGTCTGTTCTGTTTGTCATTTCCTGTTTTATTTTGTTAAGTTTCCCTCATGTGTCTTGTCGGTTGTCTTTACTTCCTCTCCCTGATCGTGTTCACCTTTTCCCTGATTACCTGACTCCTCCCTGATTATCTCCACCTGTGTCCAATTGTCTTCCCGCCCTCCTGTGTATTTAAACCCTCAGTCTTCCCCTGTTTAGTTGCCAGTTTGTGTTCTACAACTTGTTGTGCTCACTCACCAGCGTTCTTGGATCCTGTTAGTCTGTCTGCCCGTTTTTGACCCGTTTTGTCCCTCGACCACCGATTCTGCCTGTGCCTATCCTGCCTGCTCATCAATGACCTGGTTCGTGTACCCGACTCTGTCTCTGCCTTCTCCCCTTTAATACCTCAGCCTCCACCGATTACCTGTGCTTCGACCATCGCCTGGATTACTGACCGTGAGTTCTGCCTGTCCCCCATGTACCGTTGCTTGTTTGACTGCTTTCCCGTGTATGACCTGGCTTGTTTTTTGACCACCCTCTGTTTGTCCCTAGTGGGGGTTCCGTTGGGGTTTTCCCGGCTCGGCCAAGCCGGTCGTCAGCTGTATCCACCCGCAGCCCAGACGTTTATTCCCGGACTCAGTGGCATCGCAGAATTAATATTATCTCTGTGTTGTATTATCTCACCTGTTAAAGTGTTTAATAAAAACACTCAACTTTATTTGTACTTTGTGGTCTTGCTTTTGGGTTCAGCCTTTGTACTTAGCCTATCACAGACCTAAGTTCACCTTTACTGCTCCTCAGGGACATTTAGCCTGTGCATGTAATGCTGCAGTCCTTGATTTTTACATCACTATAAAACAAAAAATAGGACCAATGGCCCTGCATGTTCTGTCAAGAATTAATAGCAACTTTTGCGAGGTTGTCAGGTTCTGCTGTTATGTTAGAGTCCTGTGGTCTTGATGCAGGTGATTAATCTCCCTACAGAAGTGGGTGGTACTTTGACTGGAGGAGAACTCAACTAGTTAAATCAAAGTCCATACAGATGAGTTTCAATGTTTACTAACAACAGTGATGCGCGTGCAACTCGGAGGCAGAAACACGAGTTCCAGCTACCAGTTGGCTCACATCAGCTGTACACCTCCAGGCTCTCCCCCGGAACTCGTGAACGAGTTGATATGTTAGCTCTAAAACGGTCCATTAACTGTCTCTGTCCAAAAGCCGATCCCATCTTCTCTTTCACAGCTGCATAATTTGACTTGACCACATCGGGAAGGCTGTCCCATAGTAGAAAAGCAGACTTGCACATAAGGAATAAACGGCACACAGGAGTTTAGCAGGTCCATCGTTTAACGCGCTATGAACTCGGCGTGACTTCCGCCTCCAAGACTTAATGTATGCATACGTCACATGAAACTCGTCTATATGACTTCCTATCCGTGCCTAATAGTAACTATATTAATTTATCTAACCATTTCCATGGTATCAAACATCAAAATATGGCACATTATGAGTAAAGGCAAATGTTTCATTTTCAAGAATTCATCAAAAGTACAAAAATACTAATTTCTCAAAACTGTAAACAAACTTTTTAGACATTGTCCCAAAGAAGCTACATATAAAATTTTAAATGAATGTGATCAGTATTCATCAGAGACGATGTTTGAAGAAATTGTGAATGAAGACAAAGATAACAACAAAGAAAATGCCTGACACAATCACTTCACAATAGCTAATGGCCTATCTGCTGGTGATCTACTAACAAATCCACAGATACCTGTCAGTATATTTCAAAATCAACTTCATGAGTCAGATATCTGGTCAATCACAGGCCTTTGGGTCCAGCTCAAGAACTCCAGCAGCACTTGTTACGTCACAGAAATTTATTTAATTCTAAATATAGACTAATATGTTTTGGTTGGTGGCGTCCATCAGCGTCATCGGGACCTTTTTCAGATAGGTAGGGAGGCTGGATATGTGATATTAACAACTGCAATTACCAATCATTGATCAGATTGTCAGATTTGAGGTGAATATGATGGTACTGCTTTACTCTGTGTCTCAACATGACCAATATCAGGTTCATCTATATCTACATTTAGTCTTTTAAGTAGGACTGAGAGGAGAGAGCTGCAAGGAAGGTGTGTATTTTCAAACTGATTCCTTCAGCTTTAATCCACCACATTATACACACTTACAGAGCAATGAAACCAGTGTCTTAGTCAAGATCACTGACAAGAGAATAAACCTAGCATACATGGTTTCAATTGGCAGGTGAACCCATGGGAAACCTTCTTGCTATGAGAAGAAAGCGCTTACCATACATTTTTTTAAAATTTGTAATAAAAACTGTCTTAAGTTAGATTTAAAGATGTGTTGTCTTTTGGAAAGTACTGTCCATTTCAAAACAAAGAGACAAATCTGTCAAGATGATCCCCTGTTATGAAAACTTGGGGGATGAATTTACCGAAATGTATTGATATATTTACCAAAATTAAATCCAGCATACTAGAAAACTCAAATGAACCCAGTACATGCATTTAACAAAAATCATTTTAGTAGCCATTTTGAAAAATGACTGTCATTTTTTAATTTTTATGTGGGTGTTGCCTGTATCTCCATTTGTCCTACTTCACTTCAATAGTGTCACAGATCCACTAAGAGGATGTGGCTCATGACTGAAACAATGCTTCTTGGTCCTTGAGTAAGCTCCTATAGCCCATGTAGTAGAACTTTAGCTAAATAAACTAATACAAAAGCCTGAATCTGGACCTTGTGCAGAGACAGTACTAATCACACTAAACCAGTGAAAAAGATATAAAATTGGCTAAAAACTAACTGAATAACAATTTGCCTGATGATATTGACACTAAAAAACAAATCCATTATGACAGAAAGCATGCATCTGAACAACAAAATCGATTAAATTGACAAAGTAAACACAATACTGTGAGCAAATCCATTTTCAGCAAGCACATGGCCATCTTGAACCTTGTGACAAATTTGGTGTTTGTACTGTATCACCATTTGCACAATTCTGCTTCAAAATGGATCTTGTAAGCTCTATTCTTTGTCCTCTTACAGTGGAGGAAGGATATTAATGACAATGTGTTGTTCATATGATAAAGGAATAAATGAAAACAATAGTTAAATATTTTGGAAACATTCATCTTAATACAACAGATAAGGAATTAAAGTTTACTTTGATGCTGGCAAAGCATATATACACCAAAAATGGTTTTCTTGTTCTCAGCTAATTTGTAGATTTTAATCTTTACTCTTATTTTTGAGCAATAAATCAGCAAGAAAAAAACATCTTCACTTAGTTTATCTCCTTCATAACATACACAACATTCAGAGAGTGGAAACTAAACCACATCCTGATTGGTAGGGAGGGGCCGAACACCTATCAGTTTCCTCATCATGTGTGTATGTTTTTTTTAATCAGATCAAATGTAGATGAACATATTCTGCTCAAATAACTATGTTTTTGATATTAAAGTTGTTAAACTAACATCTCACCCTGCAGTGAAGTTTTTAGTACAGTTGCATTTTAATATTTCAATAGTTAGTGCAATGGTTCCCAAACTTTTTTGGCTCGTGACCCCATTTTAACATGACAAATTTCTGGCGACCCCAGACAATCAAAACGGAGACATTTTTTTTGCAAACTTTAGTCTATATAATGTATATGGACCGAGGCAGAAAAGCCAGGTTGAGATTACTGCACAAAGTGAGAATTTTATTTTCCTTAGTCAGAATATGTACAGTCAGTCCAGCTTGTATTTACAAGGCTGACAAATAATACTGAACAAACAAGAACTCAAACTATGAATTATGAAAAAGCTGCAGCATCTGAAACCAACCACAATGAACATTTGAAAGATAAACAGAACCACAGTCCTTCAGTTTCAGCTTCAGTTTGTCATGTCTTTTTTGTATTGAGATTGTCTCACTCAACTCATCATATATTTTTTTATTAGTAAGTTGTTGTTGTTGTTGTTTTATCAATTACTAGAAATTTCAGGCAACCCCATTTGAATTCCAGGTGACCCCACATGGGGTCCTGACCCCAAGGTTGAAAAACACTGAGTTAGTGATTTCTGCTGCTGTCAAAAAATACATGAAATTTATAGATTTTTTTTTTTAAATATTATTTTGTACAGAAGCCGATTTGCAGTGTTCTTGTGTAGACCTGTTTCTACCTCTTTAGTAACTGGAATGCCATTAATTCTTTTATTCATGGTTTCTATAAATCCTTGTTCAAGTAAGATGCAGTTTTAGCGTCAGTGAAAAAATGTGCAATTCAGAGAGTAGTATGGAAAATAGTGGGGGGTTTTTATACCCAGGTTGTTTCTCTGTAGAGATGTTCATTCATTTTCTGAACCTGCTTTATCCTCACCCTGGACATTTCGCCAGTTCATCGCATATAGAGACAAACAACCAATCACTCTCACACCTATGGGCAATTTAGATTAACCAATTCACCTATCAGTGCATGTCTTTGGATGGTGGGACGAAGCTGGAGTACCCGGAGAGAACCCACGCAGATAACATGCAAACTCCACACAGAAAGGTCCCACCCCCATTGACTGGTGTTGGAATCGAACCCAGGACCTTCTTGCTGTGAGGTAAGAGTGCTATCCACTGCGCCACCGTTGTCGCCCGTGTCATCTGTAGAGATGTAATAATTTATATTATAGAAGTCAAGTGGCCTCTGTGTGCGTGCATGTATGTGTGTCTCAGAATTCACACAAAATCAATAAAGAGCTGACTGCTGCAGTTTGGCATACTTACGTATTTTTGGTCAAGGAACAGACTAGTGAAAACGGCGAATTGATAGGACCAATATTTTGGGAGCTATTATTATTTTGGAATACAATAGCCTTACAATCACGTTGCTATACCCAGAATGCTTTGGCGGTGACTGCTGGACAAATGCAGTACAGCGTGCACAAATACACAAGAGCATAAAAATTACCACATACCCAGGGGTCAACTTGCTACTTCTAGGTAATTGTTTGGTTGTGGCTAGCTGTAGAATTTCAAAATAAAACACAATGTAGACCTATTTATTCATTAAAAACTCATATAATAATAATGGATTAGATTTATATAGTGCTTTTCTATGAACGCATACTCAAAGCGTGTACACATTCACACTCTGGTGGCGGTAAACTACATATGTAGCCACAGCTGCCCTGGATCAGACTGATGGGAGCATGGCTGCCAATTTGTGCCTACAGTACAGTGGCGGCTGCTCGTCTTTCAGACAGGGGAAGTTCATTATCGGTTTATATCAAAAAAAATGTCAAGTTATTTAAACATAAATTCGGCCCTCCGTTCCTTTTTAAGAAAATGGTCAGTGACCTTCTCGTACCAAGTAAATAAGAAAACGTTGAAATTAGGTTAAATTGAAACAAGGAAGTCCAACGAGCGTGTTTTATTTACAGTGCAAGAAATGAACAAGTAATTTCGTAGTGGTTTCTCTATTGATTTCACAGCAGAATGCGCGACGGTATTAAACTGAACTCTGTCAAGTGAAGGAGTATATCTCAAAATAGCTATCAATCAAACGGGATTCAGCCTTTCAACTGATCCTCCAATCAGCATGTGGAATCCTGGCACCCAGCCCGGCCGAGTTCTGCCCACAGCTCCATTCACCCCCAGAGACACCGGGCATCTAGGGGCGGGACAACATCGTGGCATTTATCCAATTACCGTCCAGTTTTGAGGCAATGAAAAAAACTGTTCCACTCAGTCCCATAGAAGTCCATGGACGCTGAGCGTCTACGGGCAAATGCACTGAGCAGAGATCGTATGAGAAAACAGCGCAACGGCAATGTATGAGAAGTGAACATGGAGTCTGTTGATTTGTGATAAAGCTGATTCTGAACGAACTCGTCCTTGAGATGAACGTGTTCTTGTTGCACCCCTGAAAACAGGGGAGATAGAATCACACGAGTGATTTAGCGTTGTTTTCCTCAATGTGCACTTTAATGCAATGCCAACAGTGACATATAACAAATAAAATTATGGTTACGTAATACAAAATCAAAACTTATGTAGCTTTAGCCTTATATATTAGCGCCACAAACGTGTTCGGACATAAGATGGCGGCGTGCACTCATGACACACTGCATGACAACGTTCAGCTACAGTTAACAACAATAAAACTTATTTTAGCATTGCCAAAACTATAACAAACACAGTTTTATGCTTCAGTAAAGTACATTTCACATTATAATCACAGTTGACCACAATTACCTGAAAACAGGGGAGATAGAATCACACGAGTGATTTAGGGTTGTTTTTCTCAATGTGCACTTTAATGCAATGAGGAGAAACGGCGCGAGCCCTCTAGAGGTGAATAAAGACACAACTAATCAACCCCAGATCGTTTCAGGCATGCTAAGTGGATCAGATTACCTCATCTGAAATGGCAAAGATATTATTATAACATGAACATTTTAACTAAATTCCTATTGTTTTAAGACTTATGTGAATTAATATGAATTAATATTTATTGCAAACATTTTAGCTATTTTACTGTTTTTACATCTTAATCTTGTAATAGACTGAATCGCTGCAATCCTTTATAAGGCACATAATGTTACTACAACCTATCACACTCTCCCCCACTTGAAAAATGTCGTCCCGACATTCAACCAAGTCAAAACATAAATCTTCATAGTTCCTGTACACTCAATAGTCCATAAACATGAGGGTGAACCACATTATCATAACTCAAGAAGTCCAAGACAGACAATAATATCACAATCCAAAGCCATAGACTGAAGACAATATAAAGAGTCCATAATCAGTCCATATGTGAATTTTCACAAAAATAGTCTGTCATGTGTGGTTAGGATCCATAGGAAAAAGGGTCATTGTCTGTTACTGATGACAGTCTCTAAGTACAGTTCTCAAATCATCCTTGGAAAGTGTCAACTTATATCTGTTGGAGTACACACATACCTGGGGACTGGACATAGTATGGCTGTAGGGAAGGTAACCATGGAACAAGTCCTGGGTAGGCAGGATACAATTGCGGTACGGGCTGTACACTATAGCAGGATGGGATGCCTAGCTGATCATACATCAGGCGTCTCGGCGGTTGTCTCTCTCGTTGTGGTCGCTGGGGTGTCTGCTCCTCAAGTCCCACCGGTGCAGCAGGTGATGGAGGGGCAGGAGGATCACCAGCAGCTGAATCCATGTCCTCATGAGCCGGCTCCTCAGCAGGTGGATCTGGCGCTTCCAGGTTGTCTCCACCAGGGGTTTCTGATGGCTGTGCAGCAGGGGCTGGCGCTGGAGGCTGTTGTCTCACTGCTTGGGGCTCTGAATTTCTCAGTTCCGTGGTTGCTTCAGATGGTTTGGGCACAGGAGGTGTTGCATAATAAAGGCAGCATTCATCACCACTCTCCTCCTCATCAGATTCTTGGACAAGGGCAGGTTTGTTGTTGTGATGTTTCTTTCTTACTGGATTGTCTTTTTCTGGTTCTTTTTCAAAAGGTAAGTGGTCACATGACATGAGCAAGTTTCTGTGTAGCACTCTAAAACGTCCTTTGCCTCTCTCTGGTCTCACCTCATAGATTGGGAGGTCAGGGCTCATTTGTCTGACTACTGTGTGAATAATGTCTTCCCAATAATCACGTAATTTACCTGGTCCTCCTCTAGGTGTCAGGTTTTTGACCAGAACTCTCTCGCCAGGTTGTAACACAGAACTTCTGACTTTTGTGTCATAATGTCTTTTGGACTTGTCAGCAGCTTTCTTTGCATTTTTGTTTGCTATGGCATATGCTTTTTCCATCCCTATCTTCCATTTGTCAACATACTCTCTGTGGTCACTAAAAGTTGTTGCAGGGTACAGTCCAAAAAGCATATCAACTGGGAGTCTGGGTGACCTTCCATACAGCAGATAAAATGGAGAATAGCCAGTCACTTCACAGCGTGTGCAATTATATGCATATATCAGTTTGTTGATAGAGTCCTTCCAGCTTGACTTTTGTGTGTCAGTGAGTGTCTTTAGCATTTGTAACAGTGTCCTGTTCATACGCTCAACTTGACCATTCCCCATCGGGTGATAGGGTGTGGTTCTGGATCTGGTCATGCCACTAAGTTTCTGTAACTGACTGAACAACTGATTTTCAAATTCACCTCCTTGGTCATGGTGAATACGACAAGGGAAGCCAAATTTCAGGGCATAGTCATTGAATATCAAATTGGCAGCAGTTTTACCTGATTTTGAAGTGGTGGCGTAGGCCTGCGCAAAGCGTGTGAAGTGATCAACAATCACTAAGATGTATTCGTATCCACCCTTGCATTTGTCAAGATGGAGAAAGTCTATACAAATGAGTTCAAAAGGCTGCGTTGATATGTTGTTTGTCAACGGGGCTCTTGTTTCATGATGGGGCTTTTTCTGTTTGACACACGAACATACTTTAGTCACATAATGTTCAATGTCAGACTGTATATATGGCCAAAAGAAGCGATCTCTTATCAGGGACACTGTGCGGTCAACACCTTGATGACCCATATTATTGTGCAGTTCTTCAAAAACCATCTGTTTAGATTATTCTGGCAGGACTAGCTGTTTGCGGGTAGAAGTGACTCTGTACGGGATGCCATCTCTATCAAGCAGTTTATCCCATTCTCAAAATAAACATTTTGTTTTTGGGCTGAATGTTCTTAACTCTTTAGTTGGTGGTTTGGAGTCACACATTTTACACTGTAATACAGGATTTATAACAGGGTCAGATTTTTGTGCTTCCATTAACTGTTCTCTCGGAATGGCTTTGAGTGATGCTTCGGCGGATGCTTCTAGTACTGTGACTGACATAGCTGCTGCTGTCGACGTCCACGTACCAGGGGTCTCTTGCTGGACCTCTACAGCCTGTATGGCAGCGGCAATGGCGTCTGGTGGCAGCTCCTCAGAACACTCTCTCATTAATGTCTCTACATCAAGGGGCATTCTTGATAATGCATCAGCATCGCTGTTTTCTTTTCCTGGTTTGTACTTAATAGTGAAGTGGAAATCAGCAAGCTCTGCAACCCATCTGGAAGTTGTTGCATTCAATTTGGCAGTTGACAAAATGTATGTTAGCGGGTTGTTATCACTGTACACAGTAAATGTTGGGGCGTAATACAAATAGTCTCTGAATTTGTCTGTGATAGCCCACTTCAAAGCTAAAAACTCTAGCTTGCCTGCGTGGAAGTGGTAGTTCTTTTCAGCTGCTGTTAATGTACGCGAGCCATAAGCAATAACTCGCAGTTTACCGTCTTGTCTTTGGTACAGCACTGCACCTAGTCCTTTGTGTGAAGCGTCAGTGTGTACAATGAATGGCTGTGTAAAATCTGGAAATCCAAGCACTGGTGGATGGAGCAAACAGTCTATTAGGTCATCCAGTGCACTTTGATGCTTGCTAGTCCACTCTATTTGTTTTGTTGAGGGCACAACTTGACTCACTTTCTTTGATTTTATTCTTGTCCCTTTTTTGGTGTGAGGGTTCTCAGCATCTTTGTCTGTTTGTAACAGTTCATACAGAGAGCTTCCTTTCTGGAAAAGTCCTTTATGTATTGTCTGTAGTATGAAAGAAGGCCTAACATTTTCCTGAGCTGGCCAACATTTTGTGGTCTGATATCTTTAAGTGCTCTGACTGCTTCAAAATCTGCAGGATCAACTCTACTGCCCTCTGCTGACACTATTCTGCCTAGGTAGCGCACTTCAGGTTTAAATATGTCACACTTAGTGGGCTTAAGTTTTATGCCAAAGTCTCTCAAGCGTTGGAGTACTTTTCTAACATCCTCCACATGGTCTTTGAATGTCTTGCTGTAGACCAATGTGTCGTCCAGGTAAGGGATGCAGATGTTGTCGCGCAGTCCCTCCAAGCACTCTTCCATACAGCGTTGAAAGGCTGCAGGGGCATTCATTAGTCCAAAGGGGATTCGTATCCATTCATACAAACCCCAGGGGGTCACGAAGGCGGTGAGTACACGACTTTCCTCTGACATGAACCCCTGGTGGTATGCTTTCCCCTGGTCTAAAAGGGAAAACCAGGAGTTGCCACCTAAGCTGTCCATAATGTCCTGGACACGAGGTATGGGCTGGCGGTCAGGATGGGTCTTTCTGTTTAAGTCTCTGTAATCTATGCACAATCTCAACGTACCATCCTTTTTTCTAACGCACACAACTGGTGAGGAGTATGATGAAGTTGATTTTCTAACTCAGCCTTGAGCTATTAGATCATGCAAGTAACTTTTCATCTCCTGATAAAGTGGGCGTGGCACTGACATATATGTACGTTTAACTGGTTCGTTGTCTTTAAGTGAAATTGTCATTTTCAGCTTTTCTATGCAGCCTATGTCATTATCTGTTGTAGAGAAAGACTGACATTCTTCTCTGAGCATTTGTTTGACTACTTCTCTCTGCTCTTCATCAAGGTGGCTGAGATCTACAGGTGGGTCCCATTTTTCACTGGAACTACATGGGACTTGTGTGCTTATGTGGTTAACAGTAGCTGCAGGTGTGGCTTTCTCAAATATCTGAGCAGGTAACACAGCTGTTATAGTCTGAACTGTACCAACTACTGTACGACCTAAAAGGACAATATCATGGTCAGTTGGATTGGAAACATCTATAGTTATGACTGGTACAGAACCCCTTTTAATCTTAACCAAAGTGTCAAAAAACTCTAGGTTATCTGGCCATTGAGGATTTAAACGTGGCTCAAATAACATGGTCATGTCCTGTTTAAATGGCTGTGTGGCTATGCGGCACGCTACTTGCATGTGACTTCGCTTAGGTACAGTAATACAGTTTTTCTTTGTTTTGACTTCAAACTCATCTACTGTGTCTGTACTTACAGCCTGTATAAAAGCTTTCACCTTGTGTCTTTTAAGGCTGGGGAATGCTTTTCTAACTGTTGTATTGGTTTGCTTTTTCAGTTTTATTCAAGATGTATTCAATGACATTATAACCTATAATGGGATGTGACAGGTGCTGACCTTTCATCACCAGCATAGGAATGATCAGTTGCTCAGTTTCATCAGGTTTGGAAACAAGTTGGAAAGTTGTCTCAATCCATCCGAGGTAAGGCATGTTGGTCCCATTTGCTGCAGTTAGGGTCAGCTGCGAAGGTGAGTCCATCATCTCTTTAACATCTCTTAGCTGTGTGTGCGGCAAATAGTCCTCTTTCCATTTCTCATCAACGATTGATACTTGCGAGCCTGAATCCCACAAGGCCTGGAGTCTGTGACCACCCAGATGACACTCAACAAGACACTGCCTGCCCACTAGTGAGGTGACTCTGTGTGGGGTGTTTACCTGGGCTGATGGCAGTGGTGCATGGACAGTCTCATTTTTACTTTTATTCTTTAGCTCAGTGCATTGTTTCTTATGTTCAGTCCAGTGTTGTTTCTGACATGCTCTTGTGCAGTAAAGTGTCTTTTTACAAGCTGAACATTGTCTCAGAGTCTTATCTGGATTCATTTTTTTTACAATTTGCACACTGTTGGGACATGTCTGTGATGGTTAACACTCGTCCCTCAGTGGTAACCATTGCCTGTTTAAATGTCTGTCATTTGGTGGTTTGTTACCTCTTACTTTACATCCAGCCTGGAAATGTTCTCCGCTCCCGCAGAGGTAGCAGTGTGTGCAACGCTCGTTGGCTCCAGTTTGCTGGCAGACGTGGCATCTCCTCTCACGATGAGCTGGGCGACCGGAGTAGTATTGCACCGGATAGTGAGGGGGCGGTGGTCTTTGATGAGGGGTCTGGTAGCCATAATACTGCTGCTGCTGGCCCCTTTCCTGCTGCATGACTGGTGGCTGGGCATGCAGTTGCAGACTGGACACTGGCTGCTGTAACTTCTCTTTGATCTGAGCTATCTCTGCACTGAGACCTTTAAGGGATGCTACACCTGTCTTAAGCTCTGCTAGCTCAGTTAACAGTTCAGGTGGTATTTTAGCCTTTACTTCTTTACTGTATTCTTTGCAGGTGATGTATTTTCTGACTGAACTGCGCTCACACTTGTAGCAGACCGTGAGGCTAAACACCTTTTCTTACTCCTTTCTGTCTCATTAGCGCAAGCTATGTTTAATCTTTCTAAAAGGAGTTCATCAGGGGTCTCAGAGTCTAACAAGAGGGGCTGCATATCTATTCTGACACTGTCACACTGCAAGCCTGTGAGTATAGTGTGCAAAGACATACGCTGGACTAGAGCTGGATCATATTTAAACCCTGATTCTGATTCTTGGGATGCAAAAAGGACTTTTTGCTTTAAGTCTAGAACTCTCATAAGGAAGCTTTGGGCAGTCTCTTTAGGTTGCTGTACCTCTGAAGCAAGTTGCTTGTAGAGCTCAGTGGCACTCTTCTCCTGAAAATGAGAGCGTAGGATGCGGCGTAGCGTGGGGAGGGTAAGATGGGCCTTTCCTTCCAAGTAGCTGCGTAGCTGTAGACCTGGTAAGATGGCTCTGATGACAGCATCTACAATGTCAAGCTCTGAGTAACCTCTGCTTAGTCCATTTTCAATCTGGTGAGCTAGACTGGAAAATGTCAGTTTATCTTTTTGGCCTGGTTCGCCAATTTGGCCTGATATCTTGAAGTCTTTCTGCCAATAAGGGCTTGCTTGCTGGTGCACATTTGACATATGCAGGTTACTCATACGATGGTTAGGTAACTGATGTGGAGCACTAGGCACAGTGCTGTTGGGTGCATTCACTGTCTCTGTTGTCAGTTGTGTTACAGTTCTTGGTTCATCTGTGTGCCCTTGATTGTCTTGTTTATTCACATTTTGTTCAGGTGTTACAGTTTCACCATCAGTGCCTTTTACTATGGAAGTTATTTTGTCTTTAAGTGACAACAGTTCAGCCATTCCTTCATCCTCTAATTCTAATATTTCTTCTCTTTCAAGATAGTTCAAAATGTGTGTCAGCAATGATAAACGTGTTTTTACACTCACATTTATTTTGTCTGATATGCTGAGAAAGTCACAAATTGTCACAAAGTCTTCTTTGCACAGGGTGTGCATTTCACCCACAATTGATTCTCGTAGTTCTTCTGATGTTGACATGATGGCAGCAGACAGAAGGAACTTCTGCAGACACAGGTGACACTGGGCTGGGTGGTCTTTGCAGTCCCTGACGATCTCAGTCTGGCCTCAGGAAACGTATGCTCTGCCACAGCCGCCAGTACTCCTTGAACAGCAATGTTGTCCTCACTGTAGTCTACCTGAGTTGTATTGGGGGGATTTAGCTGGCTTGGACTACGATGCACAGACTATGGACACCGGACATCTAAGCAGCAATCCCAGCGGTGCCTCCAAATGTTGCACCCCTGAAAACAGGGGAGATAGAATCACACGAGTGATTTAGCGTTGTTTTCCTCAATGTGCACTTTAATGCAATGCCAATAGTGACATATAACAAATAAAATTATGGTTACGTAATACAAAATCAAAACTTATGTAGCTTTAGCCTTATATATTAGCGCCACAAACGTGTTCGGACATAAGATGGCGGCGTGCACTCATGACACACTGCATGACAACGTTCAGCTACAGTTAACAACAATAAAACTTATTTTAGCATTGCCAAAACTATAACAAACACAGTTTTATGCTTCAGTAAAGTACATTTCACATTATAATCACAGTTGACCACAATTACCTGAAAACAGGGGAGATAGAATCACACGAGTGATTTAGCGTTGTTTTCCTCAATGTGCACTTTAATGCAATGAGGAGAAACGGCGCGAGCCCTCTAGAGGTGAATAAAGACACAACTAATCAACCCCAGATCGTTTCAGGCATGCTAAGTGGATCAGATTACCTCATCTGAAATGGCAAAGATATTATTATAACATGAACATTTTAACTAAATTCCTATTGTTTTAAGACTTATGTGAATTAATATGAATTAATATTTATTGCAAACATTTTAGCTATTTTACTGTTTTTACATCTTAATCTTGTAATAGACTGAATCGCTGCAATCCTTTATAAGGCACATAATGTTACTACAACCTGTCACATTCTAACACATTTGTAGTCAATGAAATGTCAACGCAACCGTACATATTTAACCATTTAATTTTCGTAATTTTAGGGGAAGCCAGGCTTCCCTTGCAGTCTGTGAGAAATCGCCACTGCTACAGTACCTCCAACCACCACCGGACATTCATACACCAGTGTGAGTAGCAGCACTGGAGGGTGAAGTGTCTTGCCAAAGGACGCAACAGCACAGGACTAGGAAGGAGCTAGTTTCGAATCGCCAACCCTTCAGTTATTGAACGACCCACTCTACCTCCTGAGCCACGACCACACTGACATAAATTACACATGCGAGTTTGAATGGGGGAAACTTTTTTGTCATGGCAGACTTACGTAAAAAAACTTTGAAAGTTACTGTAAAATGTGACAAAGAAGAACATAATAGCCAAAGCTTTATATATAGACAGAAAATATACTGCTGATGTTTCAGATGAATACATTTACCGCACACTGACCACATTTCCATCCACCCTCACATATTTGTGACATTTTACCCTCTGATGAGTTCACACAGATAAAATCACAGGGAGGAAATGTGCTGTTTGCCTGAATGTGGTTAGTAGTGCTCTTCCTGACTTAGACTTTTGCATCATTTGAACATGAATAACACAGTGGAAGATAGTCCTGAGCCACAGCTGGCATATGCTGTGATCTTTGGCTGTATTATGGTTCTGGGTTTACCTCTCAACGCTGTGTCACTATGGATCCTTCTTCGGCGCCACAGCCTCAAATCACCCAACGTTGTGTTCATGATCAACCTGGCTGTGTCAGACCTGCTGCTCATCATCTCCCTGCCGTTGAGGATCTACTCCTATGCCACGGGTACCTGGCCCTTTGATTCTCTGACATGTATCAGTGTTAAAATGCTTTTCCGAATCAACATCCGCGCCAGCTCCATCTTCATCAGCTTCCTCAGTGTGGACCGACTGTTGGCTGTTGTTTATCCACTGAGGTCTCGCCATGTGCGGACGGCTTCCAACGCCATGAAAGCTGCTGCTCTGGCTTGGCTGATTTTAATAATTATGAAGATCCCAGGAGCGGTTGAGTATTCTAAACATTTAAACAAAGACCATGAATCTTTTTGTTTTCAACATCACAGTCATCTGCAGCATCATCCCATGAGCAGAAGCTTCAGAGGAGAAACTATTTTTCAGCTTGTGCTTCTGGTGACCCTCCTGACAGTAAATATTGTGTCCACTTTTCTGGTGTCTTGGACTCTATACAAGCATTTCAGTGACTGTGAACGTGTCAACAACAAGGTGAATGTTTTACTGATTTATGTCATGAATCTGATAATGTTCACTGTATGTTTTTTGCCTGTGACAATTGGTTTATTTATCAGTGGTGAACATACATATTTATTGTGTCTTGCTACTGCCAACTGTTGCCTCGATCCTCTGTTGTATTACTTTTCTTTGGATGGCTTCTGGAAGAAAAAAGAGGATGTAAATCTGGGACAAGAACTTTAGACAAGAGGTGTCAAACCTTCTCAGTTTTTCCCTTTTTTAACTTTTTCCCAACATACATAACATCATCTCCAAAGCAAAGTAGACGTGGTAGTTGTTTGTTTACCTGCTTCACTAGTTTCAGCTACTTCCTGTAGCCTTGGTCAGAAGCGCCACATGATGTTGCTGTGACATGGCTTATAGGCTGTTCAGGAGGACTGGCCAGACACCAGACAGCAATTGTAAGTTTCAGGAGATGGGAAAAGCTGGATTTGATGATACAGATGTGTGTCATTCCTGTTTAAGATGCAACCGCTTTGTGTCCAGAAGGACTGCCGGCACTTTCAGGAGGAATGAAGAATCTCATCTGTTGCATTGATCATGTGTCTTAACTAGTCTGTAGCATAACCAGAGACTGAAGTTTTACAAAGCCAGTAACTGTACATGTGCAGAATGATCATCCTTTTATTCATTTTCTTTCTTTCTTTCTTTCTTTCTGGGGGACTAATTTAACAGTTTGCAAAATCTTTGTTTTCCTGCCACTGATATATGACATGCGACATGAAGTTACAATTCATTTGACCTTTGACCACCAAAATCACTTCACTTCATCCTTGACCACAGTTGAATGTTTGTTTCAGATGTGAGGGAATCTGCAAATGTGTCTCTAAGATATCATACCTCAGGGATGTATTTTCAGTTACTTTGACCTTTGGCTCAAAGAAGTTAGCAGACATTGCATTTCACTCCAATGTGCAGCAGGTGCATCTAAAACTTCTAAAAATGAATAAATAAATACAGTGGTGTGCAAAAATATTAGAACATTTGTGAAATCTTAAGAAACTGGTGGTTTATTTTTTTCCCAGAACCTGAATTTCACTTTTTTTGCCATTGCAAAAGGTAAAGGCAAAGGTACAGAGAACATTTCACCTACAAATTTATCAGTACAGTCCTTTTTTTCACATTTTACTCTAATATTTAGTGTGGCCCCCCCTTGGCAACAATCACAGCAGCGCATCTTTCTGGCATTGTGCCGATGTATTTTACGAGAGTTTCAACCCCAATGTCATTCCACGCTCTCAGAAGCTCATTCCAGAGAGTTTCCTTTGATTGTTGCCAAAGGAGGACACACTAAATATTAGAGTAAAATGTAAAAAAAGGACTGGACTGATAAATTTGTAGGTGAAATATTCTCAGTACCTTTACCTTTACCTTTTGCAATGGCAAAAAAGTGAAATTCAGGTTCTGGGAAAAAAAATAAACCACCACTTTCTTAAGATTTGACAAGTGTTCTAATATTTTTGCACACCACTGTAAATAATTAAATAACAATTAGCAACTATAGTCACTGTTGATGAGGTATTCTCGGTGACTGCTAGCTCTTTATTCTTGTGTTTCTGACAAGTGTTGCAACATTCTGTCAAAGAAGTAAACAGATATTGCATTTTATTCCAATGTGCAGCAGATGTATCTAAAACTTCCAAAAATAAATAAATAAATACATGCATAAATAACAATTAGCAACTCTAGTCTTTGTTGATGAGGTGACCACAACATCTGGCCAAGAATCAGTCCACATACTCCTGCATTAAACATGCAATGTGATCTACATTTAAGTATTTTTACATATTAAAAGCATATGATGCTAACAGGCAAGTTGTTTTCTCCTGGTTTTAATCTTTATGCTAACCTAAGCTAGACACGGTTAGCATTCATTATGGCTCTCAACACTGTACAAAAAATAAAATAAGATCATCCCTCAAAGTGCTCAACTATTCCTTCAGTCTGTAGAGGATGTTAATAATCATTGTATATTCAATGGGACTAATCGTTTGGGATTTTGCATGCTCCTTAAAATTAAACCACTACTGCGTTGCTAAGAAAACAAATGATTTGACTTGGTTATTTTTCATGTAGCTTTTGTTTGCTTCATCTAATAAAACCAGTGTGTCAGTTCTATGTCACGTGTCATAAAGCCACTTAAGTCTTATCTTAATTTTCCTTTCACATGATGAACAGACAGGCAAGGAAGCTTTCAATTGGTACATATTTCACAAGTCACCACAGCTGGTTTTGTGTGTTATGTTGTGTTCAAAAAGGAAAGAAATTGCTTGTGGCACTCAAAAACACGTCATTAAATGAGTACTTGGAATAGTAACAGGTGAAATAACTAAATTACAGAAGCTAGCAACAAAACACAGTAATACAGTTAATTTTTGACCCATTTTGTGCATTTAGGGAGGTTTCTATAGTTTGTACATTAAAGGGTTAATCACACATTGATCAAATCTACATTTCCTGCAACACTGACAACCTTATCAGTACAGACAGATGAGAGCAGAGAGAGGTAAAATGCAGTTTGTTTGAATGCAGTAAATAACGCATTCATATGACATAAATTACAGGTGCAGGATGGAATGGGAACACCTTTTTGTCATAGCAGACTTGGAAAAAAAACAACCACAAAAGAAACTTTACAAGCCACTGTAAAATGTGACCGTGTTTCGCTGTTTGTATTTGTTAACTATCTGTATGTTTTGAAGAACATGATAGCCAAAGTGTTATAAACACACTGAGAAATCATACTGCTGATGTTTCAGATGAATGCATTTACTGCACACTAACCACATTTCCATCCACCCCCTCACACATTTGTGACACTTTACCGTCTAAAGAGTTCACACAGATAAAAGCACAGAGAGGAAATGTGGTGTTTGTCTGAATGCAGTTGATAAAGCTCACTTTGACTTAGACTTTTGCATCATTTGAACATGAATAACACAGTGGAGGATAGTCCTGAGCCACAGCTGGCATATGCTGTGATCTTTGGCTGTATTATGGTTCTGGGTTTACCTCTCAACGCTGTGTCACTATGGATCCTTCTTCGGCGCCACAGCCTCAAATCACCCAACGTTGTGTTCATGATCAACCTGGCTGTGTCAGACCTGCTGCTCATCATCGCCCTGCCGTTGAGGATCTACTCCCATGCCACGGGTACCTGGACCTTTAATCCGGTGGTATGCAAAATTGCTAATTTACTTTTGTACATGAACATCCGCACCAGCTCCATCTTCATCACCTTCCTCAGTGTGGACCGACTGTTGGCTGTTGTTTATCCACTGAGGTCTCGCCGTGTGCGGACGGCTTCCAACGCCATGAAAGCTGCTGCTCTGGCTTGGCTGACTGTTCTACTGATAAATATCACTGCAGTTGTAAACCTTTCAAGAGATTCCAATAAATACACTGAGTCTTTTTGTTTTATACGTGGCCCCGATAAGCAGGATCTTCCCCTGATCGAGCTCATCCCACACATAGCTATTTTTCAGCTTGTGCTTCTGGTGACCCTCCTGACAGTCAATGTTGTGTCCACTTTTCTGGTGTCTTGGACTCTACACAAACATCTCAGTGACTGTGTACGGGTCAACAACAAGGTGAACGTTTTGCTGCTTTATGTCATGAATCTGATGATATTCACTGTATGTTTTTTGCCTTGGACCGTTGGTTTATTTATCAGTGGCCTACATACATATTTATTGTGTCTTGCTACTGCCAACTGTTGCCTCGATCCTCTGTTGTATTACTTTTCTTTGGATGCCTTCTGGAAGAAAAAAGAGGATGTAAATCTGGGACAAGAACTTTAGACACGAGGTGTCAAACCTTCTCAGTTTTACCTTTTTGAACTTTTCCCAACATACATAACATCATCTCCAAAGCAAAGTAGACGGGGTAGTTGTTTGTTTACCTGCTTTACTAGTTTCAGCTACTTCCTGTAGCCTTGGTCAGAAGCACCACATGATGTTGCTGTGACGTGTCTTATAGGCTGTTCAGGAGGACTGGCCAGACACCAGACAGCAATTGTAAGTTTCAGGAGATGGGAAAAGCTGGATTTGATGATACAGATGTGTGTCATTCCTGTTTAAGATGCAACCGCTTTGTGTCCAGAAGGACTGCCGGCACTTTCAGGAGGAATGAAGAATCTCATCTGTTGCATTGTTCATGTGTCTTAACTAGTCTGTAGCATAACCAGAGACTGAAGTTTTACAAAGCCAGTAACTGTACATGTGCAGAATGATCATCCTTTTATTCATTTTCTTTCTTTCTTTCTTTCTTTCTTTCTTTCTTTCTTTCTTTCTTCCTGGGGAACTAATTGAACACTATGCAAAATGTTTGTTTTCCTGCCATTGATATAATTTGCAAATCAGCCCATTAACACAACTAGCTTAGCTTAGCACAAAAAATGGTAGTTGAGGTGAAAGTCAATCTTCCTTTGTCTAAGGATAAAAAAAAATACCATAAGTTCAATTATGTGTCCAGATCCTGACATCGCTATCTGTTTATGTCATTCTCTCAGTTACAAGCAGTGAAAGCCAAATTGCATGTGTTATGTGAGGTGACTATGATGTTGACTTTGGCCTCCAAAACCGAATCAGATCTTGAAGTGCAAGTGAATTTCTGTGCCAGATGAAGATGCTCCCTCAAAATGTATCTGAGATTTTGTATTCATAAGAATGGACAGACATGAAGTCACAACTCATTTGACCTTTGACCACCAAAATCATTTCACTTCATTCTTGACCATAGTTGAATGTTTGTTTCAGATGTGAGGGAATCCACAAATGTGTCTCTAAGATATCATACCTCAGGGATGTATTTTCAGTTACTTTAACCTTTGGGTCTTTATACTTGTGTTGTGTTTCTGATAAATGTTGCAACATTCTGTCAAAGAAGTTAGCAGATATTGCATTTCATTCCAATGTGCAGCAGATACATCTAAAACTTCTAAAAAATAAATAAATAAATAAATAAATACATGCATAAATAACAATTAGCAACTCTAGTCATTGTTGATGAGGTGACCACAATATTTGGCCAAGAAACAGTCCACATACTCCTGCATTAAACATGCAATGTGATCTACATTTAAGTATTTTTACAGATTAAAAGCATGTGATGCTAACAGGCAAGTTGTTTTCTCCTAGTTTTAATCTTCATGCTAACCTAAGCGAGACATGATTAGCATTCCTTATGGCTCTCAACACTGTACAAAAAATAAAATAAGATCATCCCTCAAAGTGCTCAACTGTTCCTTCAGTCTGTAGAGGATGTTAATAATCATTTTATATTTAATGGGACTAATTGTTTGTGATTTTGCATGCTCCTTAAAATTAAACCACTACTGCATTGCTAAGAAAAATGATTTGACTTGGTTATTTTTCATGTAGCTTTTGTTTGCTTCATCTAATAAAACCAGTGTGTCAGTTCTATGTGTCATGTGTCATAAAGCCACTTAAATCTTATCTTAATTTTCCTTTCACATGATGAACAGTTAGGCAAGGAAGCTTTCAATTGGTGCATATTTGACAAGTCACCATAGCTGGTTTTGTGTGTTATGCTGTGTTCAAAAAAGAAAGAAATTGCTTTTTGCACTCAAAAACACTTCATTAAATGAGTACTTGGAATAATAACAGGTGAAATAACTAAATCACAGAAGCTAGTAACAAAACACAGTCATACAGTTAATTTTTGACCCATTTTGTGCATTTTGGAGGTTTCTATAGTTTGTGCATTAAAGGGTTAATCACACATTGATCAAAGCTAAATTTCCTGTAACATTGACAACCTTATCAATACATACAGGTGAGAGCAGAGAGAGGTAAAATGCAGTTTGTTTGAATGCAGTAAATAACGCATTCATATGACATAAAAAGGGGCGTAGAATTGCATAGAGACACTAGGGACACGTCCCTACCAATATCCAGCCACTACTGACTTGTCCATAGTGTTTAGTCAATGATTATGGCACACAAGGGGTTAATAGTCAGTTTCTGCTAGAAGTCCCGCTTCTAACCTAATTATCATTCTTCGATTGGCTTTGTGGTTTTGCTATTGTACATGTGATTGGCCGTCCCTGCTGTTACTCCATCTTCTTGTAAAGCTACAGTTACCCACTCGTTGGACAGGAAAGGGAAAAAAAAATGTTGGGCCGGACAGGAGGCAGTTCGTATCTCCAATAGCTTAGCGTAAGTTGTCACCATGTTTGGATTTGTTCTGCCTGGGTCACATCAGCTAGACTGATTTGAATATCAGAGGTGACATTTACATTTGTACATGTGTCTGTTTGCCTGCATGCGTGCATGCGTATGCGTGTCCGTGCGTGCAGGGCCAGTTCGTGGCATAGGCTGATACCTGATAACATGATAATTTCTCGTTAATTATCTTAAAAATAAAGAAATGAGAGGAAAAAACAAAACAACCCCCCCTGTAATTTCTCAGGTGAGCTCTCCCAGACCGGTGCTCACTGTGTGTGTGAGTGACAGAGAGGAGCTGAATGACAGTCAGACAGGTGTTAAACTACGCATCCAGGTAAAGGATGGAGAATTATCACCATGAAAAGGCCTTCCAAGGCCTTAGCTGCACAGTTTAGAAGAGGAGAGAAGAGGAGGCAGAAAAGTAATCCAATTATAGAGGGATGGAACCTTTTACAATGATAAAAAATGTTTTATGTTACTAGCTACAGCTAGCTGAACTGAAGTGAAGCAAAGATGGCTAATATTGGAACTTGTAGATGATTAAGATATGAGATATCTGCTAAGGTGTGTGGTTTACTGCTGTTGAACTGGGTTATATTTGTTTCTATGTGTTTTACTGTTGGCTGCTTTGTGCATCTCCTCTCATACTTCATGTATCTCCTCTTCGTGCCCTCCCATATGAATGTGTGTGTGTGTTTCTGTGCATGTGTGTGTTTTTTAAGGCGGGGGGGGGGCACCAAATTCATTGCTCACCTAGGGTGCCAAAATGGCTAAAACCGACTGACTATGATTGTTTGCTTGTTTGATCAGCTCTACATGACATGAAATTATGATCGCAAATGAAAAAAAAACATCAACTTTCAGGAGTGCTGCCTTGGAGCACTTTTGTGTCCCCACCAATGTCAGAATCAAACCTACTCCCTTGGACATAAATTACAAGTGCAGGCTGGAATGGGAACACCTTTTTGTCATAGCAGACTTGAAAAAAAAAAAAAAAACAAAACAAAAACTTTACAAGCCACTGTAAAATGTGACCAAGTGTTTCACTGTTTGTATTTGTTAACTATCTGTATGTTTCAAAGAACATGATAGCCAAGTTTTATAAACACACTGAGAAATCATACTGCTGATGTTTAAGATTAATATATTTACTGCACACTGACCACATTTCCATCTACCCTCCTCACACATTTTTGACATTTTACCTTCTGATGAGTTCTCACAGATAACAGCACAGACAGGAAATGTGGTGTTTGTCTGAATGCAGTTGATAAAGCTCACTTTGACTTAGACTTTTGCATCATTTGAACATGAATAACACAGTGGAAGATAGTCCTGAGCCACAGCTGGCATATGCTGTGATCTTTGGCTGTATTATGGTTCTGGGTTTACCTCTCAACGGTGTGTCACTATGGATCCTTCTTCGGCGCCACAGCATCAAATCACCCAACGTTGTGTTCATGATCAACCTGGCTGTGTCAGACCTGCTGCTCATCATCGCCCTGCCGTTGAGGATCTACTCCTATGCTACGGGTACCTGGACCTTTAATACGGTGGCATGCAAAAGTGCTAAGTTACTTTTTTACATGAACATCCGCACCAGCTCCATCTTCATCACCTTCCTCAGTGTGGACCGACTGTTGGCTGTTGTTTATCCACTGAGGTCTCGCCATGTTCGGACGGCTTCCAACGCCATGAAAGCTGCTGCTCTGGCTTGGCTGACTATTCTACCGATAAACATCATTGAGGTTGTAAACCCTTCAAGAGGTTCCAACAAATATAATGAATCTTTTTGTTTTGAACGTCACCCCGATCAGCAGGATCTTCCCCTGATCAAGATCTTACCTCAAGCAGCTATTTTTCAGCTTGTGCTTCTGGTGACCCTCCTGACAGTCAATATTGTGTCCACTTTTCTGGTGTCGTGGACTCTACACAAACATCTCAGTGACTGTGCTCGTGTCAACAACAAGGTGAACGTTTTGCTGCTTTATGTCATGAATCTGATGATATTCACTGTATGTTTTTTGCCTGTGACAGTTGGTTTATTTATCAGTGGCCAACATAAATATTTACTGAGTCTTGCTACTGCCAACTGTTGCCTCGATCCTCTGTTGTATTACTTTTCCTTGGATGCCTTCTGGAAGAAAAAAGAGGATGTAAATCTGGGACAAGAACTTTAGACAAGAGGTGTCAAACCTTCTCAGTTTTTCCTTTTTTGACTTTTTCCCAACATACATAACATCATCTCCAAAGCAAAGTAGACGTGGTAGTTGTTTGTTTACCTGCTTTACTAGTTTCAGCTACTTCCTGTAGCCTTGGTCAGAAGTGCCACATGATGTTGCTGTGACATGTCTTATAGGCTGTTCAGGAGGACTGGCCAGACACCAGACAGCAATTGTAAGTTTCAGGAGATGGGAAAAGCTGGATTTGATGATACAGATGTGTGTCATTCCTGTTTAAGATGCAACCGCTTTGTGTCCAGAAAGACTGCCAGCACTTTCAGGAGGAATGAAGAATCTCATCTGTTGCATTGATCATGTGTCTTAACTAGTCTGTAGCATAACCAGAGACTGAAGTTTTACAAAGCCAGTAACTGTACATGTGCAGAATGATCATCCTTTTATTCATTTTCTTTCTTTCTTTCTTTCTTTCTTTCTTTCTGGGGGACTAATTTAACAGTTTGCAAAATCTTTGTTTTCCTGCCACTGATATATGACATGCAATATGAAGTTACAATTCATTTGACCTTTGACCACCAAAATCACTTCACTTCATCCTTGACCATAGTTGAATGTTTGTTTCAGATGTGAGGGAATCCGCAAATGTGTCTCTAAGATATCATAGCTTGGGGATGTATTTTCAGTTACTTTGACCTTTGGCTCTTTATACTTGTGTTATGTTTCTGACAAATGTTACAAAATTCTGTCAAAGAAGTTAGCAGACATTGCATTTCATTCCAATGTGCAGCAGATGCATCTAAAACTTCTAAAAATGAATAAATAAATACAGTGGTGTGCAAAAATATTACATTTGTCAAATCTTAAGAAACTGGTGGTTCATTTTTTTCCTAGAGCCTGAATTTCACTTTTTTTAACCACTGCAAAAGGCAAAGGTACAGAGAATATTTCACCTACAAATTTATCAGTCCAGTTCTTTTTTTTTTTTTTTTTTACATTTTACTCTAATATTTAGTGTGGCCCCCCCCCTTGGCAACAATCACAGCAGCGCATCTTTCTGGCATTGTGCCGATGTATTTTCTGAGAGTTTCAACCCCAATGTCATTCCACGCTCTCAGAAGCTCATTCCAGAGAGTTTCCTTAGAGTTTCCTTAGATTGTTGCCAAAGGAGGCCACACTAAATATTAGAGTAAAATGTAAACAAAGGACTGGACTGATAAATGTGTAGGTGAAATATTCTCAGTACCTTTGCCTTTACCTTTTGCAATGGCAAACAAGTGGATTTCAGGTTCTGGGAAAAAAATAAACCACCAGTTTCTTAAGATTTGACAAGTGTTCTAATATTTTTGCACACCACTGTAAAAAATTAAATAACAATTAGCAACTATAGTCACTGTTGATGAGGTATTTTCATTTATTACTAGCTCTTTACACTTGTGTTTCTGACAAGTGTTGCAACATTCTGTCAAAGAAGTAAGCAGATATTGCATTTCATTCCAATGTGCAGCAGATGCATCTAAAACTTCCAAAAATAAATAAATAAATACATGCATAAATAACAATTAGTAACTCTAGTTATTGTTGATGAGGTGACCACAACATTTGGCCCAGAAATAGTCCGCATACTCCTGCATTAAACATGCAATGTGATCTACATTTAAGTATTTTTACATATTAAAAGCATGTGATGCTAACAGGCAAGTTGTTTTCTCCTAGTTTTAATCTTCATGCTAACCTAAGCTAGACATGGTTAGCATTCCCTATGGCTCTCAACACTGTACAAAAAATAAAATAAGATCATCCCTCAAAGTGCTCAACTATTCCTTCAGTCCGTAGAGGATGTTAATAATCATTGTATATTCAATGGGACTAATCGTTTGGGATTTTGAATGCTCCTTAAAATTAAACCACTACTGCGTTGCTAAGAAAACAAATGATTTGACTTGGTTATTTTTCATGTAGCTTTTGTTTGCTTCATCTAATAAAACCAGTGTGTCAGTTCTATGTGTCATGTGTCATAAAGCCACTTAAGTCTTATCTTAATTTTCCTTTCACATGATGAACAGACAGGCAAGGAAGCTTTCAATTGGTACATATTTCACAAGTCACCACAGCTGGTTTTGTGTGTTATGTTGTGTTCAAAAAGGAAAGAAATTGCTTGTGGCACTCAAAAACACGTCATTAAATGAGTACTTGGAATAGTAACAGGTGAAATAACTAAATTACAGAAGCTAGCAACAAAACACAGTAATACAGTTAATTTTTGACCCATTTTGTGCATTTAGGGAGGTTTCTATAGTTTGTGCATTAAAGGGTTAATCACACATTGATCAAAGCTAAATTTACTGTAACACTGACAACCTTATCAGTACAGACAGATGAGAGCAGAGAGAGGTAAAATGCAGTTTGTTTGAATTCGGTAAATAACACATTCATATGACATAAATTACAAGTGCAGGATGGAATGGGAACACCTTTTTGTCAAAGCAAAAAAACAACAACAACAAAAAAAACTTTACAAGCCACTGTAAAATGTGACCGTGTTTCACTGTTTATATTTGTTAACTATCTGTATGTTTTGAAGAACATGATAGCCAAAGTTTTATAAGCACATTGAGAAATCATACTGCTGATGTTTCAGATGAATGCATTTACTGCACACTGACCACATTTCCATCCACCCCCTCACACATTTGTGGCATTTTACCTTCTAATGAGTTCACACAGATAACAGCACGGAGAGGAAATGTGGTGTTTGTCTGAATGCAGCTGTTAAAGCTCACTTTGACTTAGACTTCTGCATCATTTGAACATGAATAACACAGTGGAGGATAGTCCTGAGCCACAGCTGGCATATGCTGTGATCTTTGGCTGTATTATGGTTCTGGGTTTACCTCTCAACGCTGTGGCACTATGGATCCTTCTTCGGCGCCACAGCCTCAAATCACCCAACATTGTGTTCATGATCAACCTGGCTGTGTCAGACCTGCTGCTCATCATCTCCCTGCCGTTGAGGATCTACTCCCATGCCACGGGTACCTGGACCTTTAATCCGGTGGTATGCAAAATTGCTAATTTACTTTTGTACATGAACATCCGCACCAGCTCCATCTTCATCACCTTCCTCAGTGTGGACCGACTGTTGTTTATCCACTGAGGTCTCGCCGTGTGCGGACGGCTTCCAACGCCATGAAAGCTGCTGCTCTGGCTTGGCTGACTGTTCCACTGATAAATATCACTGCAGTTGTAAACCCTTCAAGAGATTCCAACAAATACAATGAATCTTTTTGTTTTATACGTGGCCCCGATAAGCAGGATCTTCCCCTGATCGAGCTCATCCCACAAATAGCTATTTTTCAGCTTGTGCTTCTGGTGACCCTCCTGACAGTCAATGTTGTGTCCACTTTTCTGGTGTCTTGGACTCTACACAAACATCTCAGTGACTGTGCACGGGTCAACAACAAGGTGAACGTTTTGCTGCTTTATGTCATGAATCTGATGATATTCACTGTATGTTTTTTGCCTTGGACAGTTGGTTTATTCATCAGTGGCCTACATACATATTTATTGTGTCTTGCTACTACCAACTGTTGCCTCGATCCTCTGTTGTATTACTTTTCTTTGGATGCCTTCTGGAAGAAAAAAGAGGATGTAAATCTGGGACAAGAACTTTAGACAAGAGGTGTCAAACCTTCTCAGTTTTACCTTTTTGAACTTTTTCCCAACAGACATAACATCATCTCCAAAGCAAAACAGACGTGGTAGTTGTTTGTTTACCTACTTCACTAGTTTCAGCTACTTCCTGTAGCCTTGGTCAGAAGCGCCACATGATGTTGCTGTGACATGGCTTATAGGCTGTTCAGGAGGACTGGCCAGACACCAGACAGCAATTGTAAGTTTCAGGAGATGGGAAAAGCTGGATTTGATGACACAGATGTGTGTCATTCCTGTTCAAGATGCAACCGCTTTGTGTCCAGAAGGACTGCCGGCATTTTCAGGAGGAATGAAGAATCTCATCTGTTGCATTGTTCATGTGTCTTAACTAGTCTGTAGCATAACCAGAGACTGAAGTTTTACAAAGCCAGTAACTGTACATGTGCAGAATGATCATCCTTTTATTCATTTTCTTTCTTTCTGGGGGACTAATTTAATGGGATGCAAAATGTTTGTTTTCCTGCCATTGATATAATTTGCACATCAGCCCATTAACACAACTAGCTTAGCTTAGCACAAAAAATGGTAGTTGAGGTGAAAGGCAATCTTCATTTGTCTAAGGATAAAAAAATAACATAAGTTCAATCATTTGTTTCCAGATCCTGACATCACTGTCTGTTTATGTCATTCTCTCAGTTACAAGCAGTGAAAGCCAAATTGCATGTGTTATGTGAGGTGACTATGATGTTGAGTTTGGCCTCCAAAACCGAATCAGATCTTGAAGTGCAAGTGAATTTCTGTGCCAGATGAAGATGCTCCCTCAAAGTGTATCTGAGATTTTGTATTCATAAGAATGGACAGACATGAAGTCACAACTCATTTGACCTTTGACCACCAAAATCATTTCACTTCATTCTTGACCACAGTTAAATGTTTGTTTCAGATGTGAGGGAATCTGCAAATGTGTCTCTGAGATATCATACCTCAGGGATTTATTTTCAGTTACTTTAACCTTTGGCTCTTTATACTTGTGTTGTGTTTCTGACAAATGTTGCAACATTCTGTCAAAGAAGTTAGCAGATACTGCATTTCATTCCAATGTGCAGCAGATGCATCTAAATCTTTCAAAAATAAATAAATAAATACATGCATAAATAACAATTAGCAACTCTAGTCATTGTTGATGAGGTGACCACAACATTTGGCCAAGAAACAGTCCACATACTCCTGCATTAAACATGCAATGTGATCTACATTTAAGTATTTTTGCATATTAAAAGTATGTGATGCTAACAGGCAAGTTTTTTTCTCCTAGTTTTAATCTTCATACTAACCTAAGCTAGACATGGTTAGCATTCCTTATGGCTGTCAACACTGTACAAAAAATAAAATAAGATCATCCCTCAAAGTGCTCAACTATTCCTTCAGTCTGAAGAGGATGTTAATCATTTTATATTTAATGGGATTAATCGTTTGTGATTTTGCATGCTCCTTAAAATTAAACCGCTACTGCATTACTGAGAAAAATGATTTGACTTGGTTATTTTTCATGTAGCTTTTGTTTGCTTCATCTAATAAAACCAGTGTGTCAATTTTATGTGTCATGTGTCATAAAGCCACTTAAGTCTTATCTTAATTTTCCTTTCACATGATGAACAGACAGGCAAGGAAGCTTTCAATTGGTGCATATTTCACAAGTCACCACAGCTGGTTTTGTGTGTTATGTTGTGTTCAAAAAGGAAAGAAATTGCTTGTGGCACTCAAAAACACGTCATTAAATGAGTACTTGGAATAGTAACGGGTGAAATAACTAAATTACAGAAGCTAGCAACAAAAGTTACAGTAATACAGTTAATTTTAGAACCATTTTGTGCATTTGAGGAGGTTTTGTATAATTTGTGCATTAAAGGGTTAATCACACATTGATCAAATCTACATTTCCTGCAACACTGACAACCTTATCAGTACAGACAGCTGAGAGCAGAGAGAGGTAAAATGCAGTTTGTTTGAATGCAGTAAATAACGCATTCATATGACATAAACAGGGGCGTAGAATTGCATAGAGACACTAGGGACACGTCCCTACCAATATCCAGCCACTACTGACTTGTCCCTACCAATACAACTGCTGTCCATAGTGTTTAGTCAATGATTATGGCACACAAGGGGTTAATAGTCGGTTTCTGCTAGAAGTCCCACCTCTAACCTAATTATCATTCTCTGATTGGCTCTGCGGTTTTGCTATTGTACATGTGATTGGCCATCCCCGCTGTTACTCCATCTACTTGTAAAGCTACAGTTACCCGCTAGTTGGACAGGACAAGGAAAAAAAAAGTTGGGCCGGACAGGTATGGAAGCAAATCTGTGTCATCAGATTTTGAATTATAAAAGAAGATTTGTAGCTGAAGAAAAGTTTTGAACACACGTAAAAAAAAAAAAAAAAAGAGGTTGTAAAAATAATTTTTGCAAGTGTAGACCATATTTGTATCATTGGGAATGTTCTGTTCACATGTATAACTAAATCTGATAGAGGCACAACTCTGCCATCCTCAGGTGCAACGCTGAAGTTATGAGTTTCAAAACTGAAGTTACGAATCTGAAGTTACGGATCACCAAATACAAGTTACGAATTACGAGTTTTGGCCTTGTTCTGATGTCCGAGCAAATAACCAATCAGAGCGTTATTCACTGACCTGCCAATCAACATTACCCCACCTATATGCAAATTTCCACCCAATCAAATAGTAGCGGCAAATTTCCCGCACACACTTGAATATCAAATATGAACTCGGCGGCACTAAGGTACCGAGAAAAAGGGGGCGTTCCCGAGTATCGTATAGTTTACAAAAAGGGCTCGAACTCGTCCATTCAATCCCCTCAGTTCAACAAGCACGACACCAACACTATAACCATTAGCCTAGGACAACATTTAGAGCCTAAAAATAAGATCATCTAGGCCTATTACTGATCAATCACAGCCTCGTTGGTTATATTATTTCCTTTATATTTCTCATCACAATCTTATGGAACCCGGGAAGGGACATGAAGAAAAAAAATGTATTGCGTCATAACACAATACTTTTGGAATGGAACTGTAGATGATTAAGATATGAGATATCTGCTAAGGTGTGTTTTACTGCTGTTGAACTGGTTTATATATGTTTCTATGTGATTTATATACGTTTGTATGTGGTTTACTACTGGTTGGCTGGTTTAGAAATGTTTCTATGTGATTAACTGTTGGCTGCTTTGTGCATCTCCTCTCATGCTTCATGTATCTCCTCTTCGTGCCCCCCCCCCCCCCATATGAATGTGTGTGTGTGCATGTGTGTGTTTTTTAAGCGGGGGGGGGCACCAAATTCATCGCTCACCTAGGGTGCCAAAATGGCTACAACCGACTGACTATGATTGTTTACTTGTTTGATCAGCTCTACATGACATGAAATTATGATCGCAAATGAAAAAAAACATCAACTTTCAGGAGTGCTGCCTTGGAGCACTTTTGTGTCCCCACCAATGTCAGAATCAAACCTACTCCCTTGGACATAAATTACAAGTGCAGGATGGAATGGGAGCACCTTTTTGTCATAGCAGACTTGGGAAAAAAAAACCAAAACAAAAAAAAAACTTTACAAGCCACTGTAAAATGTGACCAAGTGTTTCACTATTTGTATTTGTTAACTATCTGTATGTTTTGAAGAACATGATAGCCAAAGTTTTATGAACACACTGAGAAATCATACTGCTGATGTTTAAGATTAATATATTTACTGCACACTGACCACATTTCCATCTACCCTCCTCACACATTTGTGGCATTTTACATTCTAATGAGTTCACACAGATAACAGCACAGACAGGAAATGTGGTGTTTGTCTGAATGCAGTTGATAAAGCTCACTTTGACTTAGACTTCTGCATCATTCGAAACATGAATAACACAGTGGAGGATAGTCCTGAGCCACAGCTGGCATATGCTGTGATCTTTGGCTGTATTATGGTTCTGGGTTTACCTCTCAACGCTGTGTCACTATGGATCCTTCTTCGGCGCCACAGCCTCAAATCACCCAACGTTGTGTTCATGATCAACCTGGCTGTGTCAGACCTGCTGCTCATCATCTCCCTGCCCTTCAGGATCTACTCCTATGCCACGGGTACCTGGACCTTTAATACGGTGGTATGCAAAAGTGCGAAGCTACTTTTTTACATGAACATCCGCACCAGCTCCATCTTCATCACCTTCCTCAGTGTGGACCGACTGTTGGCTGTTGTTTATCCACTGAGGTCTCGCCATGTGCGGACGGCTTCCAACGCCATGAAAGCTGCTGCTCTGGCTTGGCTGACTCTTCTACTGATAAACATCGCTGTAAACCCTTCAAGAGGTTCCAACAAATACAATGAATCTATTTGTTTTAAACATCGCCCCATTCTGCAGGATCTTCCCGTGATCAAGATCATCCCACAAATAGCTATTTTTCAGCTTGTGCTTCTGGTGACCCTCCTGACAGTCAATGTTGTGTCCATTCTTCTGGTGTCTTGGACTTTACACAAACATCTCAGTGACTGTGCACATGTCAACAACAAGGTGAACGTTTTGCTGATTTATGTCATGAATCTGATGATATTCACTGTATGTTTTTTGCCTTGGACAGTTGGTTTATTTATCAGTGGCCAACATAAATATTTACTGTGTCTTGCTACTGCCAACTGCTGCCTCGATCCTCTGTTGTATTACTTTTCTTTGGATGCCTTCTGGAAGAAAAAAGAGGATGTAAATCTGGGACAAGAACTTTAGACAAGAGGTGTCAAACCTTCTCAGTTTTTCCTTTAACTTTTTCCCCAACATACATATCATCTCCAAAGCAAAGTAGACGGGGTAGTTGTTTGTTTACCTGCTTTACTAGTTTCAGCTACTTCCTGTAGCCTTGGTCAGAAGCGCCACATGATGTTGCTGTGACGTGTCTTATAGGCTGTTCAGGAGGACTGGCCAGACACCAGATAGCAATTGTAAGTTTCAGGAGATGGGAAAAGCTGGATTTGATGATACAGATGTGTGTCATTCCTGTTTAAGATGAAACCACTTTGTGTCCAGAAAGACTGCCGGCACTTTCAGGAGGAATGAAGAATCTCATCTGTTGCATTGATCATGTGTCTTAACTAGTCTGTAGCATAACCAGAGACTGAAGTTTTACAAAGCCAGTAACTGTACATGTGCAGAATGATCATCCTTTTATTCATTTTCTTTCTTTCTGGGGGACTAATTTAACAGTTTGCAAAATCTTTTTCCTGCCACTGATATATGACATGCGATATGAAGTTACAATTCATCTGACCTTTGACCACCAAAATCACTTCATCCTTGACCACAGTTGAATGTTTGTTTCAGATGTGAGGGAATCCGCAAATGTGTCTCTAAGATATCATAGCTTGGGGATGTATTTTCAGTTACTTTGACCTTTGGCTCTTTATACTTGTGTTGTGTTTCTGACAAATGTGACAAGATTCTGTCAAAGAAGTTAGCAGATATTGCATTTCATTCCAATGTGCAGCAGATGCATCTAAAACTTCTAAAAATGAATAAATAAATACAGTGGTGTGCAAAAATATAAGAACATTTGTCAAATCTTAAGAAACTGGTGGTTTATTTTTTTCCTAGAGCCTGAATTTCACTTTTAACCACTGCAAAAGGCAAAGGTACAGAGAATATTTCACCTACAAATTTATCAGTCCAGTTTTGTTTTTTGTTTTACATTTTACTCTAATATTTAGTGTGGCCCCCCCTTGGCAACAATCACAGCAGCGCATCTTTCTGGCATTGTGCCGATGTATTTTCTGAGAATTTCAACCCCAATGTCATTCCACGCTCTCAGAAGCTCATTCCCGAGAGTTTCCTTAGATTGTTGCCAAAGGAGGCCACACTAAATGTTAAAGTAAAATGTTAAAACACACACACACACACCTATACTGGTTTTGATGGATTAGAAGGACAATTTTTTCAAACCAGTTTTTTGCAACATTAAACCGGCACCACTTTCCGCTTGTGCTAGAAAGATGCAGTAAATTTTAAAAAATCATATTTGAGCTATACAACACAAAACTCACTTCAAATTTTGAATAAACACATCAGAGCTCAAAATACAACAACCTGACACCATGCTGTATTAAGAGGACAAAGATAATGAGATACTTAGCCCCGCCCACCATAATTAGCAGGACCAACTTTATTTGTCAGGACCATGGCCATACACATACACAAACATGTCATTTCTGTGTATTAAAGGGTCAAACGTGGATAAAAAGGACACGGCTAAACACACACAAGTGGACTGCATGTTACAGTGCCTTCACTTAAGTACTAGAGCAACAGACTCTTATTTGTGAATAGAAATGAAAATTAATGAATGGCAGAATGAAATTATGCATGTCCATTGTTAAGCCAACTGACAGATTAAACAAACTAGGTGAGTGAACAAGTTGAACTTACACATCCTCTCCCGGTAGAGATAAAACTGAATCCTTTTGAATGAGAAGTACAGTAACCGATCCACACAAAGCAATAAACACTGTGGTTGCTGAACAGGATATGTTAACATACTGACAGTTATAGTTTGACCTCACACCTGGAAGACTGTCAGCTTTCCTCTCCTTCATAAGATGAAATATTGAAATTGTCCACCAGTGATGTCATCAGAACACAGGTCACTTATGTTCAGCTGTTTAAAACCTAACTTTGAATATTCTATGTGTCCTGATGACATCACTGGAGGACAATTCATCAAATTCCCATATTTTATCCAGAATTTTCTTTTCTTTTCAAAGTCACACCCCGATTTCTTACAAAATCTCTTGTTTTGAATAGAGCGACAAGCTAGACCAGGAACTTCTGCCTTCTTGCACTGCTGATATTCGATCATAGTGGCCAGTTCTCCTCTTCTGATGTGTTCACCAAAATGTCTCATGACCGCAGCAACCTCCATGGGAGACTATGGATGCTTTTTTGCTCTCCTAGCACTTTCCCCAGAAACTAGAAAAAAGACAAACAAATAATCAATAAAAACAAACTCTACTTTTAAATAAAACATTTTTTAAAGTAAGGAAATTTGTGTTTGGTAAATAATTTGTTGTAATAATGTTTCTTGGCTATAAGTCATGTACTGATGCCTTAAAATGTGCATTTCTGAAGTACATGCATTAGTGGGAGGAGCTGCAGAATTGAGTGTGTGGGTTGCACTGACAAAAATAAATTTTTGCCAACAAACAGCTTATTCTGCCATTGACTCTTGCTTGGTGTTGTTTGGTTGATTGAATTCTGAAGAAAAGACATAATGGTAATTTAAAAATGTATTCATTTGACAACTGGACCTCAGTAGTGTGTCAAGAACAATCCACAGCCAGACCAGTCTAGCCCCTCCTCCTCATGCTGGTCCCTAGCCTTGTTTTCCCAGTGAGGGAGATCCTGCTCAGCACCATCATTCTGACTCCACCAGAGGATGTTTTTCTACAGGTGCAGTATCAGAAAGAATCCATCACATCTTCTCCACACGTTGACTATGATCTAGCTGCCATAGGCAGAATCTTGACTCATCGCTGAACATAATATTCCTCATCACATTTAGGTTCCAGCCCGCGTGTAGCCAAAACAGTCTAAATGGACCTGTCTAGTCCAGATTCTGCCTATGGCAGACTGGTCAAAGTGTGGAGAAGATGCGGAGGCCCAGTGGTTAAGATCCCTGTTTTACTTGATCAAACTTAATAGCCAAATTAGAAAATATATTCTCATTGCTTTGTTTATTACAGTTTTTTTGATGCTTTGCTAATTTGAAAAAGTTAACTATGTGAATGCATTGCCAAACAGATTAAAATAGGGGTAGAGAAAGTAGTTTAAACATTTGTCCCATTACTGATCACTAAATTACACCCATTTTCTTGCATCTGAACATTGATAGTGTGAAAATTTTACATTTTATTACATGATACAGTTCTACATGGTATGTATGTGGTATTTTATCTAATTAAGTCAGCTGATGTAATTGGCTGAGTTGTAGGATTACAGTGTCCTGCAGAAAGATGAGAACGGTCACCATATTGCCTTTGGGTGGTGTGGATCATTTCTTTGGACAATGCTTCAGTTATACTTTCATGCTTATGTAACTGGATGTTTAGTGACTTTTGTGTCTGTGTGGCAGCAGTTACCAGATTTTTTAATCGTTTTCTTTCTTCTGTTGAGTTCTATGTCCTTCTTTTTTCATTTTCTGCTGGGTTCTTTGCCCTTACCATCTGGCAAGGCAAGGCAGATTTATTAGTATAGCACAATTCATACACAGGGCAATTCACAGTGCTTTACAAAAATGGAAAAGAGACAGGTTAAAAACACACAATTATGATTAAAACATAATCAATAAAACATAGATAATAATTAAAACAAAGTAAAAGAGAAGATTGCAGATAGATCCCTATCAGTTGTTCTATGCACAGTTGAACAGAGCTGTTTTCAGCCTGGACTTAAACATTGTCGCAGTAGAGGCCTGTCTCACGTCACCAGGAAGACTGTTTCAGAGTTTAGCTGCATAGAACTCAAACGCAGCTTCACCATGTTTAGTTCTGACTCTGAGCACCAGCAAAAGACCAGACCCTGAGGTTCTCAGGGTCCAAGATGGTTCATATGGGACCAACATGTCACAGATGTACTTTGGTGCTAGGCCATGGAGAGACTCATAAATGAGCAGAGCTGTTTTAAAGTCTATTCTCTGAGCCACAGGAAGCCAGTGCACAGATCTGAGCACAGGACTAATATGATCATACTTCCTGGTTCTAGTCAGGACTCGAGCAGCAGCGTTCTGGATGTACTGCAGCTGTCTGTCAGCTCATTTAGAGAGTCCAGTGAGAAGGCTGTTACAGTAGTCTAACCTGCTAGAGATAAATGCTTGGATAAGTTTCTCTAAGTCTGGTTTAGACAGTAAACCTTTGCTTGTCGGTTTTTACTTTGTGCTGAAAAAAAGAAAGAAAAGGTTAAAAAGCCAAAAAAACAAAAACAATTGTCACTGTAAGCATTTATTTATTGTAGGTAGGTTTCTCAAATATTGTGAAGTTTAAGATACTCCTTTATGGGGTCAAGCAATAAATGGGCCCTTGAATTTAGTCTTTGTAAGATGAGATCCACATCTGCAGCCTGGACTTGTAGTTCACAGTGACACATATGGGTAAATGCTATACCCAGTGCTACCACAGCTTATACCAAAAGACGTAGCGCTGACTTATACACTTAAATAAGACTCCAGTGATAAGTGGAAAGTCAACCAGCTCATCCAGATTCTGCAAAATGAGTTCATGAGCAGAGAGCGAGCACTTCAGCTGAGCAAACCAGGTAACTAACAGACACAGACCTGTTGCTGATCCTGATCCTTCGATGATGCTAATGTGTCCTTTAGAGATTTGTTAAATATGGGCTAATTACTGATCCATTTTTAGATTGAAAAGACAGTGTCCTTGTCATCATTTCAATCTTCTACAACCGTACTCTGCTACTACTACTGCACAAGTGTTTTTATACATAGGCCTTTTGTTTTTCTATATCCTATTTTTATTATTATACAAAAAGTATTTTTATGTACATATTGTTTATTTATGGATTTTACTGGTCTAAAATCTGACACCTCGAGTACCAAATTTCATGCCATCTAAATGTGTGTTGGTATGACAATAAATATCCTTGAATCCTCTACTAGCCTGGCCAGCCATTCGTCTTTCTCAATGAGAAATCCAGCTGGAATCGCAGGGCTTGAATCCAATTTTGAAGGCGACACTAATAGGTGCTGAGTAAGTCAATCACAGATAAGACGAATGTGACGCTTTTGTCAGACAAACTTCAGAATACAGGATGTAATCTGTAATTCAATCCTTATTTTTGAATCAAGTAAACAACCAACAACACTTGTAAAGAGATTTGCAGAGTTGGAAATGACTGACTCGCAACAAAAAGAAGTCTGTGCATATGATGCATTGTGGAACACCTGTCCCCCAGACTTGTGACTGGTCAGTATAAAATAGATTGTGCATATTTCACAGTGCTCAGTCCAATTCCAGACTGTTTTCTCAGTATTGAATACACAGAAAACTGGATGTCTGAGCAGGCTAGTATTCTAGATCCACATCACTTGAAATTTAGCTCATGTGCCTCCCATTTATCTGAAATGTTGCTGTGACAACAACATTGATGGATTTTTATGTATTATTATCCTTGTTATAAATTAAATTGGTTCAAAATTAACTTAAAACTTTTAAATCTATATTAATAACTTTTTGCAATGTAAAATTCAGAGGAAAAAATATACATACTGTATAAAAATCTATTCTCAACACAGCTTGTTCTTCAACAGTACACAGTATGATAAATGCTATGAAAAAAAAAAACCCTAACAAAACAAAAAGTACATTCACTGGGGACTGGTATAAAGAAATTGTCTAGAACCATGATCATATGATGCCAGTCCATCAAGAATATTGTTACACAGATAAGAAAACAACAAAGATTTTTTACACCACAACTGTGTGGTGCCATTTTGCAAAGGGTCACCACAATCACATATCAAAAACATTGACAGAAGAAGAAATATTTTGAGTAGATAGCTCAAGCAAAAAACAAAAAAACAACATCTGATAATACAGACATTCAGAAGACTAAACTGGATTTACACAGTCCTCTTAATGTCTTAACTTGACAATTTGAGAATAACACAAAAGCTGTGTATCTATACACAGCTGACTATAATTCTCATGGGTTTGTATTTCAAGAATAATGAAGTCATTGGAAATCAAATTTACCTTGAGGATGTTGTCTGCAAAGAAACTGCAAGGATCAAAATCAGCATCCTGGCACAGCATATCTCTGGAAATCTAAAATGAAGGGATTATCACAACATCTAATTATTACACAACCCCTGTGCATCTAAATACTACTAGATATCACTGTCATGAGTTCATACTTCTACAGTAAAAAAAAGTCATTGTTGATCCAAATTACCTCTGGAATGTTGTCTGCAATAGAACTGCATTGGTCCACATCAGCAGACTGACATGGCATCTCTTTGAAAATCTAAAATGGAAAGAACAATCACTGAATGTGAGTTTGTTTTAATGTACAAAACTCAGAGTCCTCCTAAAGTCTGAACCTGTTCAGTTGAGTATTACACAGGACCTGTGTATCTGAGCACTTCTAAATGGAACTTTCATTCGTAATTAGTCGTTATTTTAAACTCAGTCCTCCTAATGCATACACCTTACATGGTGACGATTACACAGGACCTGTGTATCTTTACTGTACATTGCTGAAGGTACCATTGAGAATACTTCCAAATACAAAAATAGATGGACATCAGTTTACCTCTTCAACATTTTCACAGAGGGACTGGGCCACCACAGTGGGCTGGCAAGGAGTCTCTTTGGAAATCTAAAATGGAAAGAACAATGACCGAATGTGAGTTTGTTTCTAATGTCTGTATAGGTTCTCATTTGCGCAGATCATCATTCTTCTTGGTAGTTATTCTGGGTTCAACTGGGCTGGTTTAGCTCTTTTGAAAACGTTTTGTTTCTCATCCAATAGACTTTTTCAGTTCCAATAACTTGTGGGGGAAATTGGACTTATAAACCTGCAGGGGGAGTGGTCTGTGTGGGGGTTAATCCCATCTTAAGTGTTAGGGTTGCAAGGCTGTGCCATGGGCTCCCCTGTGTCCCCAATAGTAGCCAAAATAATCATGGAAGAAGTGGACCGCAGGGCTCTGAGTACATACAAAGGATCAGTTCTCACACACTGGTTTAGATATGTGGATGACACCTGGGTCAAGATAAGGAAAGGAGACCTGGACACCTTCACAGCTCACATCAACTCAGGGGACCAGAATATCAAGTTCACAGGGGAAGATGTCAACAACAACAGCCTGCCCTTTCTGGACTGCAACATCCACATCAACAATGACAGAGGATGAACTGTAGACATTTACAGGAAACCAAGCCACATGGACCAATATCTGCTTTTAGATTGTCACCACCCACTGGAACACAAACTGGGAGTCATCAGAACCCTCAATCACAGAGCAGAAGAAATTCCTACAGAGGCTGAAGGGAAGAAGAAGGAAGAACAGCAGTTTAAGGAAGGACTGAAGACATGTGGTTCCCTAACTGGGCCTTCCTTGAAGCCAAACCCAGGAACCAACAACCCATCAACAACACAAAGGAAAAGCCAGAAAAAGGAAACAGCATCATCATTCCATACACAGCGGGAGTCTCTGAAAAACTACCAAGGATTTTCAACAAGCACAATGTCCAGGTATATTTCAAACCCACCAACACCCTGAGACAGGCTCTGGTCCATCCTAAGAACAAACTACCAGGAAGAAGCAAAGCATCATGGTCTATGCTGTTCAGTGCAGTGAGGAATTTACAGACGTCTACATAGGAGAAACCAAACAACCCCTCCATAAACACATCAACACAGGAGAACCTCCACCTCAGGACCAGACTCTGCAGTCCATCTGCACTTGGAAGAAAAAAGACACAATTTCGAGGACAGCAATGTCCGGATATTGTCCAGAGAAGACAAATAGTTTGAGAGAGGAGTCAAAAAAAGCCATTTTTGTAAAAGTGGAAAACCCTGAGACACTACTGATCCAAAACCTATAATACTATTTTAAAGAACATTCCCAAATAGTTTTCAACCAACAACCTTCCACACCTGGACTCACCTGAAACCAAAACAAAGCCCCCCTGAAGGATTTGGATAGTGATCCCCCCATTTGGTCAATGACCCTGAAACTCACAAACACACAATACCCACAAATGACCCTACCCCCTTGGGCACCTCCCCCTTACAACTCTAACAGGTACGTTGGGAGTAACACCCACATAGACCACTCCCCCTGCAGGTTTATAGGTCCAGTTGCCCCACCAGTTAGTAGAACTGAAGAAGTCTCTCGGATGAGAGACAAACGTTTTCAAAAGAGCTAAACCAGTCCAGTTGAACCTGGAAAAACTACCAAGAAGTTTGTTTTAATGTACAAAACTCACAGTCCTCCTAATGTCTGAACCTGTTCAGTTGAGTATTATACAGGACCTGTGTATCTGAGCACTTCTAAGTACAACTTTCATTCTTCATTCGTTCTTATGTTAAACTCAGTCCTCCTAATGCATACACCTTACATGGTGATGATTACACAGGACCTGTGTATCTTTACTGTACACTGCTGAAGGTACCATTGAGAATACTTCCAAATACAAAAACAGATGGACATCAATTTACCTCTTCAACATTTTCGCAGAGGGACTGGGCCACCGCAGTGGGCTGGCAAGGAATCTCTTTGGAAATCTAAAATGAAGGGTCAAACACTGAAAGAGAGTCTATGGTTCTAAATACAAAGTATACAGTCCTCCTAATGCCTAAACCTGTCTGGTTGAGTATTACACAGGACCTGTGTATCTGGATGCTTCTGAATGTAACTTTCATTCTTCAATAGTTCTTTTATTAAACCCAGTCCTCCTAATGCATACACCTTACATGGTGACGATTACACAGGACCTGTGTATCTGAATACTACTTCATATCATTCTCATGAGTTCATACTTCTACAGTGAAATAGTCATTGGTGATCAAAATTACCTCTGGAATGTTGTCTGCAATAGAACTGCATTGGTCCACATCAGCAGGCTGACATGGCATCTCATTGGAAATCTAAAATTGAAAGAACAACGACTGAATGTGAGTTTGTTTCTAATGTACAAAACTCACAGTCCTCCTAATGTCTGAACCTGTTCAGTTGAGGATTACACAAGACCTGTGTATCTGAGCACTTCTGAATGTAACTTTCATTCATTAGTTCTTATGTTAACCCAGTCCTCCTAATGCATACACCTTACATGGTGACGATTACACAGGACCTGTGTATCTTTACTGTACACTGCTGAAGGTACCATTGAGAATACTTCCAAATACAAAAACAGATGAACATCAGTTTACCTCTTCTACACTTTCACAGAGGGACTGGGCCACCACAGTGGGCTGGCAAGGAATCTCTTTGGAGATCTAAAATGGAAAGAACAATGACTGAATGTGAGTTTGTTTCTAATGTACAAAACTCACAGTCCTCCTAATGTTTAAACCTGTTCAGTTCAGTATTACACAGGACCTGTGTGTCTGCATGCTTCTGAATGTAACTTTCACTCTGCATTAGTTCTTATTTTAAAACTCAGTCCTCCTAATGCATACATCATACATGGTGACGATTACACAGGACCTGTGTATCTGAATACTACTTCATATCATTCTCATGAGTTCATACTTCTACAGTGAAATAATCATTGGTGATCAAAATTACCTCTAGAATGTTGTCTGCAATAGAACTGCATTGGTCCACATCAGCAGACTGACATGGCATCTCATTGGAAATCTAAAATGGAAAGAACAATGACTGAATGTGAGTTTGTTTTAATGTACAAAACTCAGAGTCCTCCTAATGTCTGAACCTGTTCAGCTGAGTATTACACAGGACCTGTGTATCTGAGCACTTCCAAATGTAACTTTCATTCTTCATTAGTTCTTATGTTAACCCAGTCCTCCTAATGCATACACCTTACATGGTGATGATTACACAGGACCTGTGTATCTTTACTGTACACTGCTGAAGGTACCATTGAGAATACTTCCAAATACAAAAACAGATGGACATCAATTTACCTCTTCAACATTTTCGCAGAGGGACTGGGCCACCGCAGTGGGCTGGCAAGGAATCTCTTTGGAAATCTAAAATGAAGGGTCAAACACTGAAAGAGAGTCTATGGTTCTAAATACAAAGTATACAGTCCTCCTAATGCCTAAACCTGTCTGGTTGAGTATTACACAGGACCTGTGTATCTGGATGCTTCTGAATGTAACTTTCATTCTTCAATAGTTCTTTTATTAAACCCAGTCCTCCTAATGCATACACCTTACATGGTGACGATTACACAGGACCTGTGTATCTGAATACTACTTCATATCATTCTCATGAGTTCATACTTCTACAGTGAAATAGTCATTGGTGATCAAAATTACCTCTGGAATGTTGTCTGCAATAGAACTGCATTGGTCCACATCAGCAGGCTGACATGGCATCTCATTGGAAATCTAAAATGGAAAGAACAACGACTGAATGTGAGTTTGTTTCTAATGTACAAAACTCACAGTCCTCCTAATGTCTGAACCTGTTCAGTTGAGGATTACACAAGACCTGTGTATCTGAGCACTTCTGAATGTAACTTTCATTCATTAGTTCTTATGTTAACCCAGTCCTCCTAATGCATACACCTTACATGGTGACGATTACACAGGACCTGTGTATCTTTACTGTACACTGCTGAAGGTACCATTGAGAATACTTCCAAATACAAAAACAGATGAACATCAGTTACCTCTTCTACACTTTCACAGAGGGACTGGGCCACCACAGTGGGCTGGCAAGGAATCTCTTTGGAGATCTAAAATGGAAAGAACAATGACTGAATGTGAGTTTGTTTCTAATGTACAAAACTCACAGTCCTCCTAATGTTTAAACCTGTTCAGTTCAGTATTACACAGGACCTGTGTGTCTGCATGCTTCTGAATGTAACTTTCACTCTGCATTAGTTCTTATTTTAAAACTCAGTCCTCCTAATGCATACATCATACATGGTGACGATTACACAGGACCTGTGTATCTGAATACTACTTCATATCATTCTCATGAGTTCATACTTCTACAGTGAAATAATCATTGGTGATCAAAATTACCTCTAGAATGTTGTCTGCAATAGAACTGCATTGGTCCACATCAGCAGACTGACATGGCATCTCATTGGAAATCTAAAATGGAAAGAACAATGACTGAATGTGAGTTTGTTTTAATGTACAAAACTCAGAGTCCTCCTAATGTCTGAACCTGTTCAGCTGAGTATTACACAGGACCTGTGTATCTGAGCACTTCCAAATGTAACTTTCATTCTTCATTAGTTCTTATGTTAACCCAGTCCTCCTAATGCATACACCTTACATGGTGACGATTACACAGGACCTGTGTATCTTTACTGTACACTGCTGAAGGTACCATTGAGAATACTTCCAAATACAAAAATAGATGGACATCAGTTTACCTCTTCCACACTTTCACAGAGGGACTGGGCCACCACAGTGGGCTGGCAAGGAATCTCTTTGGAAGTCTAAAATGGAAAGAACAATGACTGAATGTGAGTTTGTTTCTAATGTACAAAACTCACAGTCCTCCTAATGTCTGAACCTGTTCAGTTGAGCATTACACAGGACCTGTGTATCTGCATGCTTCTGAATGTGTCTTTCATTCTTCATCATTTCTTATGTTAACCCAGTCCTCCTAATGCATACACCATACATGGTGACAATTACACGGGACCTGTGTATCTGAATACTACTTCATATCATTCTCATGAGTTCATACTTCTACAGTGAAATAGTCATTGGTGATCAAAATTACCTCTGGAATGTTGTCTGCAATAGAACTGCATTGGTCCACATCAGCAGGCTGACATGGCATCTCATTGGAAATCTAAAATGGAAAGAACAATGACTGAGTGTGAGTTTGTTTTTAATGTACAAAACTCAGTCCTCCTAATGTGTGAACCTGTTCAGTTGAGTATTACACAGGACCTGTGTATCTGAGCACTTCTAAACATATCTCATACTAGTATCTATAAATATAAGGTCAACAGAAATACATTTACTTTTTATAGTTTCTAACATTTTGAATAGGACTGAAAAAGTTAAAATGGTCAATTCTGATTAAGTCTCATCTTCCAAAATCTGCTCTCTTAAGCACACTGCTATTCACCTCTTATGTGACTGACTATGCACATTATTATTACTGACTATACACACTTAATACAGTAGCTGCTGCAACAGATTGCTGCTAAACAAAGTTTCGTTGTATCATGTACAATGACAATAAACCTTCTTCTTCTATACTGAAACTCTGTGTGCTACACCTTGGTATACCCTTCAAAATTGTGTTCAAACCTGGTAAAATGACACAGTTTGTGACAGTATTGTTGTATTTCTAAATACCTTGCTTCTCCATGGCCAGTCAGAATCACCATAATTATAAATGATTTCTTCCCCAGGACCAATATCTTTGAGTGCAAATAAACAGAGATGGGGTCTTCCATCCACTCTTGTAACTTTGATTTTGCTGTTTGGGTTCACTTCGTCATTTACCAGTCTCCCTAGAGATCCATCCTCTCTGGCAGCATCAACACTAAAATATCAAGTATACAATAACAATTACACTGTGTAAGGAAAAGGACTGAGCATATTTAGTGTTAGCATGTCTGATGAATATCCCTCCAAGAATGCAAAATATTCATCTAACTACAAAAATTTCAATACTTGTCTGGCACTGTATTTCATGATTGAAAGTAGTTTTACTGATGATGAGGCAGCAGAGTTTGCATCTCTGGGTTTGGATACAAATTTAGAAAATACACCTTAAAACAGTTACATACCATAACTGTTGTCCATTGAACTGGAAATCAAACATAAAAACCCTGAGTGCATCATGGTAAACTTTCAATCGGTTTTCTTGTTCCTTTTTAGTTATGACGTCCCCTCTGTGCTCAATAAGGAAATCTCCTTTCCGAAAGGGCCGGCAGCTGAACACACCCCGACCTAAAGGCACACATGATAGGCAAAGGACCGTAATAAACTTTAAGCAATGCAGAGCTGTCAAATAGTAACAACTGAAATTATGAACTTTTTTGATCAGTTAATTTAATTTGATGTGTTTATGATTATTTAAATATTTTTTGTCAAGTAAGTGTTGGAATGGCTTCTTCACCACCAAATTATTTCTATGGATTCATCCACAAACATTTTCTATTATTATTAAAGTATCTAGCTAGATATACAATTGAGTGTCCTCCCTAAAAAAAATAAATGATCCAACATTACAGCTTCTATTTTGAGCAGGTGCTTGTCTCCTTTAGGCTCAATAAGATGTTCTATGATCATGATCATAGAACACATATATGTTCCTAAAGTCCAGTTTAAAAAACTAGATTTTACCATAATATACTCTTGCAACTCACCTTTAAATGAATCAATATATTTGACATCAAATCCTTCCTTATCTTCACCTAAGGAGCAATAATAAAACAGCATCTTGTTTAGGATTTCTTTTAGCTCTCTGTGGTCTTGTTGCTGCCATCTCCTGCAAAAATTAGGTGCTAAATAGAAAAACAAAAATAAAAAATTAATGACATGAGCATCAAGACATTACTGCATATAATTTGATTTATGTACATCTATGTGGATACATAGATAAAAATAAATATGTATACTGGGGAGAGAAAAAGAGAAAATATATATAAGGAATTTAAACTGTAAATCATATATCTATATATCCATATATAATCTATTCTGGTGGTTTTTTAATTATTGAAATAATTCTATTGTATTCTGTTGTGTTCTATTGTGTACATGCTGCATGAATTAAGAAAACACTATCCTGTCTCTCACTTTCTATGTACAGCATCACAAAACTTTTAGAATAAAAAAAAAAAAAAGTCATATTTCTCAGAACTAGTATCCAGGTTAATTGGTGCCTGTGAAAGAATATCACACACTGTTGATTTTTAAGCAGCACAAAAGTTTGGCGTATTAAACATGATGTTACTTCCTCCTTTCACAGATGTATTAAAGTTCTGCTAACTGTGGAGTGACCGGAACTACCTTCATGGACATGTTGCACGTGCAGCGGACTGGTCTTTAAAGCCTTGTCCCTTTAAACTCTACACTGATGAGCATGCTTGCTAATAACGAGCTAAGCTGCCACAAATAAGATGCTTGGTGTATCTGAATGTCATCAAGTAGCCTATACCATTTTACTTAATTACATGACAATATGTCCATAAATGCTCTGTGTAAGGGGTTTGTATGGGTCTTACCTTCTCCACATCGGCCACAAGATGAAACGGGTTCAATTAACGCGTCCTGGCTTGCACCTGAGTTTACAGGACTGTACCAAGTTGATGGAAGAGGAGGGGGTATGAGAAAAGGGGGAGAATTCCTTTTTTTCTAAAGAGCACAACATTAGATTTATCCAAGAACAAGAAAAAATGTATTTGAGTAATACTTTGTTACTTTCATTCAATCTGTCAAAAATAAATAGTTTCTCATAAATTTTGCATTTATTAGAGACCACAGTCAAATAGTATCTCCCACCAGCAATTTTTAATCTGTGTCCATTACTCCCCAGTGGCAGACTGGAGTGGTTATATGTGAAGTGAAATAAAATTATATTAGGGTAAATCAGACAGAATGTAAACACCTTTTATGAGAAGCTTCTTACTAAATAAAGAGTAATCACATTGCTGACTCATCCCCAGTGTGTGTAGACACACGTGAATTAGAAGGACTGTGTATGAATTAGCAGGACCTTCCGGCAGCCAGCCAATCAGAAGCTCAGAATAATACACACTGTGTGAATATTAATGAGGTCCTGCAATACCACAACCGGCCATAGGGGGTGCTGTGGCGATACACAAAATTATACACAAAACAGGTTTATGTGTATTAAACGGACATCTGTTTTTTTTTTGCATTTTTAGGGTCTATGGACCTATAGAAACACTTCTACGCTTTTACTTTTTTCTCAAAATTAGCAGGACATGGCCCCTGTCCTGCTAATTCAAAGTGTCCTGCTAGTGTCGGCGTGTATTCTGACGAAATGTCCCACACACACAGATAAATTTGTGGGTGAAATATTCTCAGTACCTTTGCAATGGCAAAAAAGTGAAATTCAGGCTCTGGGAAAAAAAAATAAACCACCAGTTTCTTAAGATTTGACAAGCGTTCTAATATTTTTGCACACCACTGTAAATAATTAAATAACAATTAGCAACTATATGTAAGAACCAGAAGTACGAGGTCTGGACCCAAATGCATGACCCGCAGACAAAAATACAGCTAAGCAGTGCTTATTAAACACAGACAGAATAAACAGTTCACAAAAAGAGGGTTTGAGTGAGTCCTTGGTGTTCTGACTCTGGATTCGTCACGACGCCCGAATCCAAGGGGTAAAACCCACGGCCCGGGTCGGGAGCACACGAGGGTAACCCGACTAGGAAAAAACAAAGGGAAGTCAGGGGACAGACCAGGTCATGCACAGAGAGACTGACAGACAGGCAACAGTACATAGGGAATAAGGCTGAGTCACGCACCATAAAACCAGGCAAAAAGGTCAAACACAGAAGTGGCACATCAGGCTGAAGTACAGGCAAGGGGTCAGGCAAATCTCAGTAGTCAAGGAACAATCCGGGTCAGGAACAGACAGGCAGGCAAACAAACAAACAGGATCAGAAGTAACACTGGTAAGTAGACACACCACAAGGGAGGAATACAAACTGGCACAGAACAGGGGAAAACACAGGGCTTATATACACAGAAGGGAGGGAAGACAATGAGACACAGGTGGAACAAATCAGGGCGGGGACAGGTAATCAACACAGGTGAAACAATCAGGGAAGGGAAGCAAAGACACCAGACATGACACAAAAGGAGGACTTAACAAAATAAAACAGGAAATGACACACAAGACAGACAAAACATACAAGAGTCCAGGGACTGATATGACAATATAGTCACTGTTGATGAGGTATTTTCAGTTACAACTAGCTCTCAAAGTGCTCAACTATTCCTTCAGTCTGTAGAGGATGTTAATAATCATTGTATATTTAATGGAAGTAATCATTTGTGATTTTGCATGCTCCTTAAAATTAAACCACTACTGCATTGCTAAGAAAACAAATGATTTGACTTGGTCATTTTTCATGTAGCTTTCATGTAGCTTCATCTAATAAAACCAGTGTGTCAGTTCTATGTGTCATGTGTCATAAAGCCACTTAAGTCTTATCTTAATTTTCCTTTCACATGATGAACAGACAGGCAAGGAAGCTTTCAATTGGTGCATATTTCACAAGTCACCACAGCTAGTTTTGTGTGTTATGTTGTGTTCAAAAAGGAAAGAAATTGCTTGTGGCACTCAAACACACGTCATTAAATGAGTACTTGGAATAGTAACGGGTGAAATAACTAAATTACAGAAGCTAGCAACAAAAGTTACAGTAATACAGTTAATTTTAGAACCATTTTGTGCATTTGAGGAGGTTTTGTATAGTTTGTGCATTAAAGGGTTAATCACACATTGATCAAATCTACATTTCCTGCAACACTGACAACCTTATCAGTACAGACAGCTGAGAACAGAGAGAGGTAAAATGCAGTTTGTTTGAATGCAGTAAATAACGCATTCATATGACATAAATTACAAGTGCAGGATGGAATGGGAACACCTTTTTGTCATGGCAGACTTGGAAAAAAAAAAAAAAAAAACTTTACAAGCCACTGGAAAATGTTACCAAGTGTTACCAAGTCACTATTTGTATTAGTTAACTATCTGTATGTTTTGAAGAACATGATAGCCGAAGTTTTATAAGCACACTGAGAAATCATACTGCTGATGTTTCAGATGAATGTATTTACTGCACACTGATCACATTTCCATCCACCCCCTCACACATTTGTGACATTTGTACCCTCTGATAAATTCACAGATAAAATGACACAGAGGAAATGTGGTGTTTGTCTGAATGCAGTTGATAAAGCTCACTTTGACTTAGACTTCTGCATCATTTGAACATGAATAACACAATGGAGGATAGTCCTGAGCCACAGCTGGCATATGCTGTGATCTTTGGCTGTATTATGGTTCTGGGTTTACCTCTCAACGCTGTGTCACTATGGATCCTTCTTCGGCGCCACAGCCTCAAATCACCCAACGTTGTGTTCATGATCAACCTGGCTGTGTCAGACCTGCTGCTCATCATCACCCTCCCGTTGAGGATCTACTCCCATGCCACAGGTACCTGGACCTTTAATACGGTGGTATGCAAAAGTGCTAATTTACTTTTTTACGTGAACATCCGCACCAGCTCCATCTTCATCACCTTCCTCAGTGTGGACCGACTGTTGGCTGTTGTTTATCCACTGAGGTCTCGCCATGTGCGGACAGCTTCCAACGCCATGAAAGCTGCTGCTCTGGCTTGGCTGACTATTCTACTGATAAACATCATTGAGGTTGTAAACCCTTCAAGAGGTTCCAACAAACATAATGAATCTTTATGTTTTAAACTTAGCCCCGATCAGCAGGAACTTCCCGTGATCAAGATGTTCCCACGAGCAGCTATTTTTCACCTTGTGCTTCTGGTGACCCTCCTGACAGTCAATGTTGTGTCCACTTTTCTGGTGTCTTGGACTCTACACAAACATCTCAGTGACTGTGCACGGGTCAACAACAAGGTGAACGTTTTGCTGATTTATGTCATGAATCTGATGATATTCACTGTATGTTTTTTGCCTGTGACAGTTGGTTTATGTATCAGAGGTGAACATACATATTTATTGTGTCTTGCTACTACCAACTGTTGCCTCGATCCTCTGTTGTATTACTTTTCATTGGATGCCTTCTGGAAGAAAAAAGAGGATGTAAATCTGGGACAAGAACTTTAGACAAGAGGTGTCAAACCTTCTCAGTTTTACCTTTTTTTACTTTTTCCCAACATACATAACATCATCTCCAAAGCAAAGTAGACGGGGTAGTTGTTTGTTTACCTGCTTCACTAGTTTCAGCTACCTCCTGTAGCCTTGGTCAGAAGCGCCACATGATGTTGCTGTGACGTGTCTTATAGGCTGTTCAGGAGGACTGGCCAGACACCAGACAGCAATTGTAAGTTTCAGGAGATGGGAAAAGCTGGATTTGATGATACAGATGTGTGTCATTCCTGTTTAAGATGAAACCGCTTTGTGTCCAGAAGGACTGCCGGCACTTTCAGGAGGAATGAAGAATCTCATCTGTTGCATTGTTCATGTGTCTTAACTAGTCTGTAGCATAACCAGAGACTGAAGTTTTACAAAGCCAGTAACTGTACATGTGCAGAATGATCATCCTTTTATTCATTTTCTTTTTTTCTTTCTTTCTTTCTTTCTGGGGGACTGATTTAACAGGATGCAACATGTTTGTTTTCCTGCCATTGATATAATTTGCAAATCAGCCCATTAACACAACTAGCTTAGCTTAGCACAAAAAATGGTAGTTGAGGTGAAAGCCAATCTGCCTTTGTCTAGGGATAAAAAAAGAATAACATCAGTTCAGTCACATGTGTCCAGATCCTGATGTCACTGTCTGTTTATGTCATTCTCTCAGTTACAAGCAGTGAGAGCCAAATTGCATGTGTTATGTGAAGTGACTATGATGTTGAGTTTGGCCTCCAAAACCGAATCAGATCTTGAAGTGCAAGTGAATTTCTGTGCCAGATGAAGATGCTCCCTCAAAATGTATCTGAGATTTTGTATTCATAAGAATGGACAGACATGAAGTCACAACTCATTTGACCTTTGACCACCAAAATCACTTCACTTCATTCTTGACCACAGTTAAATGTTTGTTTCAGATGTGAGGGAATCCGCAAATGTGTCTCTGAGATATCATACCTCAGGGATGTATTTTCAGTTACTTTAACCTTTGGCTCTTTATACTTGTGTTGTGTTTCTGACAAATGTTGCAACATTCTGTCAAAGAAGTTAGCAGATATTTCATTTTATTCCAATGTGCAGCAGATGCATCTAAAACTTCTAAAAATAAATAAATACATGCATAAATAACAATTAGCAACTCTAGTCACTGTTGATGAGGTGACCACATTTGACCAAGAAATAGTCCACATACTCCTGCATTAAACATGCAATGTTATCTACATTTAAGTATTTTTACATATTAAAAGCATGTGATGCTAACAGGCAAGTTTTTTTCTCCTAGTTTTAATCTTCATGCTAACCTAAACTAGACATGGTTAGCATTCATTATGGCTCTCAACACTGTACAAAAAATAAAATAAGATCATCCCTCAAAGTGCTCAAGTATTCCTTCAGTCTGTATAGGATGTTAATAATCATTGTATATTTAATGGAAGTAATCATTTGTGATTTTGCATGCTCCTTAAAATTAAACCGCTATTGCATTGCTAAGAAAACAAATGATTTGACTTGGTTATTTTTCATGTAGCTTTTGTTTGCTTCATCTAATAAAACCAGTGTGTCACTTCTATGTCATGTGTCATAAAGCCACTTAAGTCTTATCTTAATTTTCCTTTCACATGATGAACAGACAGGCAAGGAAGCTTTCAATTGGTGCATATTTCACAAGTCACCACAGCTGGTTTTGTGTGTTATGTTGTGTTCAAAAAGGAAAGAAATTGCTTGTGGCACTCAAAAACACGTCATTAAATGAGTACTTGGAATAGTAACAGGTGAAATAACTAAATTACAGAAGCTAGCAACAAAACACAGTAATACAGTTAATTTTTGACCCATTTTGTGCATTTAGGGAGGTTTCTATAGTTTGTGCATTAAAGGGTTAATCACACATTGATCAAAGCTACATTTCCTGTAACACTGACAACCTTATCAGTACAGACAGATGAGAACAGAGAGAGGTAAAATGCAGTTTGTTAGAATGCAATTAATAACGCATTCATATGACATAAATTACTGGCGCAGGATGGAATGGGAACACCCTTTTGTCATAGCAGACTTGGAAAAAACAACAACAACAACAAAAAACTTTACAAGCCACTGTAGAATGTGACCATGTTTCACTATTTGTATTTGTTAACTATCTGTATGTTTTGAAGAACATGATAGCCAAAGTGTTATAAACACACTGAGAAATCATACTGCTGATGTTTCACATGAATATATTTACTGCACACTGACCACATTTCCATCCACCCCCTCACACATTTGTGACATTTCACCTTCTAATGAGTTCACACAGATAAAAGCACAGAGAGGAAATGTGGTGTTTGTCTAAATGCAGTTGATAAAGCTCACTTTGACTTAGACTTTTGCATCATTTGAACATGAATAACACAGTGGAGGATAGTCCTGAGCCACAGCTGGCATATGCTGTGATCTTTGGCTGTATTATGGTTCTGGGTTTACCTCTCAACGCTGTGTCACTATGGATCCTTCTTCGGCGCCACAGCCTCAAATCACCCAACGTTGTGTTCATGATCAACCTGGCTGTGTCAGACCTGCTGCTCATCATCTCCCTGCCGTTGAGGATCTACTCCTATGCCACGGGTACCTGGACCTTTAATACGGTGGTATGCAAAAGTGCTAAGTTACTTTTGTACATGAACATCCGCACCAGCTCCATCTTCATCACCTTCCTCAGTGTGGACCGACTGTTGGCTGTTGTTTATCCACTGAGGTCTCACCATGTGCGGACGGCTTCCAACGCCATGAAAGCTGCTGCTCTGGTTTGGCTGACTCTTCTACTGATAAACATCATTGAGGTTGTAAACCCTTCAAGAGGTTCCAACAAATACAATGAATCTTTTTGTTTTAAACGTGGCCCCGATAAGCAGGATCTTCCCGCGATCAAGATGTTCCCACAAGCAGCTATTTTTCAGCTTGTGCTTCTGGTGACCCTCCTGACAGTCAATGTGGTGTCTACTCTTCTGGTGTCTTGGACTCTACACAAACATCTCAGTGACTGTGCACATGTCAACAACAAGGTGAACGTTTTGCTGCTTTATGTCATGAATCTGATGATATTCACTGTATGTTTTTTGCCTGCGACAGTTGGTTTATTTATCAGAGGTGAACATACATATTTACTGTGTCTTGCTACTGCTAACTGCTGCCTCGATCCTCTGTTGTATTACTATTCGTTGGATGCCTTCTGGAAGAAAAAAGAGGATGTAAATCTGGGACAAGAACTTTAGACAAGAGATGTATTTGTGAGGGTATCAAACCTTCTGATTTTACCTTTTTTTTTTTTTTTTTTACCTTTTTCCCAGCACACATAATATCATCTCCCAAGTAAAGTACTAATTGTAAGATTCCGGAGGTGGAAAAAGCTAGGTTTGATGTTTCAGATGTGCGTCATTCTTGATTAAGATGCAACATCATATCGCTTTGTGTCCAGAAAGACTGCTGGCAGTTTCAAGAACAATCAATGATGAACCAATTGCACTTGCTTTGTCATAAAATCTGTATCATAACCAGGATCTGCCATATTACAATGACTGTACATTTGCAGCTTAAGCATCATTTAATTTTTTCAGTTCATTTTAGTTGATTTTTGTTTTTTTTTTCTGATATATAAAGATAGTCTGTGAAATATTTGCTTTCCTTTTATTGAAATTATTTCCATGTCAGTTCACAGTATATAAAGTTATTTTCATTTTCAAGGCCTTCTCTGAATGTATTAAATGCTTTAAGATATCTTCGTGCTATGTAAAAATGAAATGAATTGTTATATATTTTACATAATTGTCAATATTGTTGCGAGCCACACTGATAGTGTTATGGGGACAGTTTGTGCTGAGTCACGTGACTCGTGTTGTTTACGGTGTCACCAAGTCATGTGACTGTGTGCTACCTTGCAAGTTTTAAATATGTGTTAAAAGCAAGTTGCTGTTATTTTTGTGTAGTTATATGGCTCATGTTATGTCGGTTAGGGAGAGTAGTTGAGTTAACTGGGTGGAAGGAATATTTCAGCTCAACACCACGACTGAACGGTCTGTGTTGCTGCCATAGAGTCTGTGCTGTTTCAAATAAATGGTTATAATACAAGACAGTAAGTAGAACTGCCTTCTTGTAGTTATAGTTTTTATTATTATTGTTGATAGTAGTAGTAAGTGTTGTAATAATTGTGGTAGTATTGATAAAAATAAAAAATAGTACACGAAATCACTGCATCAGGCCAAGAATTTTCCTCCATAAGCCTGAAAACTTAAGTGTTTGTGCACATTTAAAAGAAGTAACATGTGACTTATATTTCACATTTCGTACTCAGCTCAGTTAGTTATTTTCCCACTCAGTCTTAAAACTAATCTAAGGTGAACACCTCCCTGGTGGTTCTTAACGATGACTTTGCAAGTTAGAAATTAAGATCAATTCACAAAAGCCAAGACGTAAAAATACGAGGGCTGTTCAATAAGTTCATGGCCTCACCCAGAACAGAACAACACAGACTGATAATTTATATTTCATTTTTCAACATAATCTCTATTTACAGCAATGCACTTGGTCCATCGATGTTCAAGCATCACTATCCCATCACGAAAGAATGTAACATCCTGGTCCCCCAAAAACTCCTCCACAGCATGAACGACGTCATCGTCATTTCTAAAATGGCGGCCACGAAGGTGTGACTTGAGTTTTGGAAACAGGTAGAAGTCAGATGGTGCAAGATCTGGAGAATAAGGTGGATGGGGCAGTAATTCAAAGCCACAGTTGTGAGCTTCTGCAACAGCCACTTGTGCTGTGTGGACAGGAACATTGTCCTGGAGCAGCAGCACACCAGCACGCAACTTTCCTCTATGCTTTGCCTTTATTTCCTTCTTGAGTTTGCGCAACTCTGAGGCATAGTACTCCCCATTAATGGTCTGGGCCTTTTGCAGGTAGTCTACCATGAGGACTCCTTCACAATCCCAAAAAACTGACGCCATCACCTTCCCAACAGACGCGACTTGCTTGAACTTCTTGGGAGGTGGGGATCCATGGTGTTTCCATTCCTTACTTTGGAGTTTGGATTCAGGTTCGAAGTGATGAACCCATGTTTCATCCTGAGTCACAATTCTCCTTTGAAAATTCTCAGGATCAGCATGGAAACGGGTCAAAAGTGTCCTGGAAATGTCCACTCTCTTCAGCATTTGTTCTGGTGTCAGCATTCTTGGGACCCATCTTGCAGACAACTTGTGCATCCCCAATATATCCGTGAGGACATGGTGTACTGACCCAACACTGATGTCTGTAGCCTTGGCTATTTGTTGGACTGTCATGCATCTGTCACTTAGAACCATGCGGTGAATTGCATCCACTTGTTCATCAGAACTTGAGGTTTTCGGACGGCCTGATCAAGGATCATCTTCCGTGCTTGTTCTGCCTTGTTTGAATTCAGCAGCCAATTTTTTCACAGTAGAATAGGCAGGACATTCCTTTCCAAGTGTACTGACCATGTCTTCATGGATTTCTTTTGGTGTCATACCCTTCTTATGGAGATATTTGATCACTGCACGCAACTCTTGTTTCTCCATTTCTGCTGTTTTGTGTGCACCATGTAACTTTGAGAAGTTCTCTGGAGGCCAGTTGTGAAAATATCAAGCTTTACTCATGCATACAATTTAATGAGTCATTACCGATTTGACACGGACCAATGCATTTGATTTTTACTCAGTATTTCTGGGTGAGGCCATGAACTTATTGAACAGCCCTCGTACTTGATTTTGCACTGAACTGAATGGACTCTATGCACAGCCCCACTACCTCCTGAACTTCAGGTGGGTCCTTTATTTCCTGTCTTTCATTATTGAACACACTGATTAATCCAGGTGTGTCTTCTACTTGTTGCTGTGACTACTGATGAATTAGGCACACCTGGATTAATCAGTGTGTCCAATAATAAAAGACAGGAAATAAAGGACCCAGGAAGTAGTGGGGCTGTGCATAGAGCCCATTAACCCCATGTTGCTCATCAAAATTAAATCAGTGAATAAACAGTAAATCATTTTGTACAAACTCAACATTGTCACTGCTTTTGTTTGCTGCAAAGTGATGATTAAATCACATTAAAATCAGTTTATCTCATTAATTCCGTTTGACTCATTCATGTGTCTGTTTCAAAGCCTCTAATTCTCTAATTGGTGACTGTCTCAGTTGGAAGGTCCTAAGCTTCAGCAGATGGAGGAACATGCATGTAAGCCTAGAGCAGACTGTAAGGATCTACATGACCTCATCTACAGATTTGGAATGATCCAAAAGTAAGCGCTGCCGTTCGCCCTCGGGGATTGGTAGAGTGCACCATACTGGTCATAATCTGTCAGCTTTTATACAGTTCTAATATTAAACACTATTAGACCCAGAAACACTAGTGAACTTCAATAAATGATACTTTTATGTATAAATGTCACTTGGTGGAAAGCATTGGTGTGATGCAACAGGCAGACAAGGATGATGACATTAGCAGAGCAGGAACACAATGCTATGATGATGCAATACCATACCCACCAGGAAACCATTTTACCACACATCAGTAGAGTGTAATCACATAAGAAATGGAAAATATGTAGCTATACCTCCCCCATAGTAAAATACATGATAGACTTCTCATACATGGTAAAACTACAGAATGAGAAAAAGTGTTATTTGGGTATAAAAGAAAAATACAATGCGATTCAGTGATATAAACCAGCTTTGAATCATATCCTGATGTGCAAGCCTTTTAGATTTACTATGAAGACTGTCTTCGTGTTACTGTGAGTTACAGTATTCCCCAGAATCTTAAAGTAATTTCTTGTTTCAATATTTTGCTGCATGTATACAAAGGTTTAAATTTTTAGTGACGCCTTGACACATTTTAGCAGTATTCACACTCTCACAAGGTGTGAATTTACACTTTTTGTAGATTCAGTAAACATAACAGCATTTCCAAACTGCAGTGAGGTACAGTTTATGCAGCTCACACAGATGGCAAAAAAAAAAAAAAAAAAAAAAAAAAAAATACACTTGTTTTTTCACTGAAATGACGTTTTTGAGAGTGCACCATTCATTCCTGACATTGGAAACACCTGCCTCAACACAGATTGTGGTTTTTAGGGTCTACTTGGGGATTTTCCTTTCCTTTGCAAGCTCTGACCACAACAACATTGACCTAGAAATGAATAAATGTCACAGAGTTAACAGAGAAAGATGAGGGCGGCCATTCACACCCACATTAAAATTAAAGGTCATTGTTTAACTAATTAACACAAGGCCACAGTCATATTCTGGGGTTGAATGACAGGGGTGTGAAAGGTTCTGAAAATTAAAAAAAAACTTTTTATCACTTTATTTGATGTTTTTTTCTGCTTTAACACCAGTAGAAACAAAAAGCTGCAGTGTTGAACTATTTCTGTCATCAGTAGGCTCCAATTAACTTGATGCGGGGAACATGAGGACCTTCACATCTGCTCAACATCCACATGGTGCCAGTACAGACCATCACCATGTAGCAGCCCTGACATTATTCATTTATTTTAACAATCTAATCATTATAATTCAACAACCTCACATCTGCTAACGAATATTTATTTGCTACAATAAGAAATGTATTTGAAAAATGATAGACAGCACTGAAATTATACCTGCATGTTGCCTGTACATGAAGAAAATACATGTTAACCCATTACTTACTGGGTCATTTTCGCTAAAAATAACACAGGTACATTGTGATTTTTTTCACTACTTTATTCACAGACAGATTTCATTGGCAGACAAAATATACAGATCAAAGTTGGTTTAGTTTAACTAACATGTCATATAATTTATTCTCTCCTTCAGTAGTATTGACTTTAGTCCAGTCTCTGACTCTGGACTAAGGCTTTAACGTTGTTTTACAAAACATTCTAACAGTGCTGTTTTTGTTCTTATAGATAAACACATGCAAGGGAAAACAAAGACATTGTTAAATGATTCACCAATGCTGTGAAGAAGAGAGTACATAAGTATTGCTCAAATAAAAGAAAGCTGATGAAAAAAGGGAACTTGTAACTAAATGTGGGTCCAAGTTTACATTATATTATACAAAAAAAGTGCTTCAATATTGGTACGTATGTAACCAATGCAACCCTCTCTAATTTCTACTGGGAATGATGCTTTCTACATAGGAAATTAATTACAGAAAGAAGAGCAAGAAAGCAACAGGCAGGCAAGAGGGTAAAGATGCAAGCAAGCGACTAGTCAGCAGTAGTTATATGGATTAGTTATAGAGATGATGAGAGATAATAAAATATAATAACTGTTTGATTTATGGATAGTGCTTACTCAAAGAAGCAGGATTTCATGCTCTGCGCGGCTGCACGGTCTTACTGAACGAAGAGACCAAAGGTTATCTCCAGAGGAGGAGAAAAAACAAAAGTACAGTCACCTTGACAACCCATGGAGACAGTCATCTCCCCCAACAACAGTAACCATTGTACAAATCCCAAAAGAGGAGGTCTCAAAATGTATAATTTGCTATTTGCCTAAGGACTTTGCTACATGGAAAATCCTGTGATAGAACCATCAGCTTAGTATTGCATCACATTTTAGTGTTAGTAGTACCTGTAGGAAGTAGAAAAAAACAAGACAGGTAATTAAATGAAAATAAAAGAAAACCTCTTTCAACAAAAATCACTAGTAAAGTGCGACTCAGACATGATCAGATCCACAGGAGGGTGCTACAGTGGCTGGGGAAGTGACTGGAGATGTGCTTTTGGGCAGGTGGAGTGACACTTGACTTGACTTTCATGTTTATGCTTCGTCGCAGATAACCGTCTCCACCACGAATGTGTTCTCGAAGTGACGGATGTGGTGGCAGTCCTTTGCCTCGCGCTTGTTGATGCCTGGGAAGGAAAACAAAGTATGACAGAGCCAATGTAACTTTGCTCGGTATGTGCTGAACTTCTAATCACAACACTTCACAACATTAAAACTCCTTCCACCCCAAACCTGAACACGCTGACCCTGCAGACTTTTATCATGTGACTAATAAGGTTCATCCAGGTTCACACAGTTACACCCAACTTACGTCTGCGAGTGACGCGGCGGTTCAGACGGTACGTGTCCTTCCCGTTGCACAGACGGTAAATGAAGGGTCCCAGCTGACGCATGTTGTGCACTTTGCCAGTCACAACCATCTCTTCATGGATGATGTAGGTCTGAGGCAAGTACGTTCCCTTCTGCATAACACAGAGAGGTTTTTCTTTCACCACCAATAAACATTAGAACCCTTCTCTGCTAATAATTCAAACATGATCTGTAATCTTCAAGTTTTTTTTTTATTGTGGAATTGCTTTACCTTGACATTGATCAGAAGTTCCCAAAGGTTTCGAGGAGGCATCACAATGGTGGTGTTGAGTTCAATGACATAGCACTTGTCCAAAGCAATGTCATGGTAGGCTGTCAACCCCTGCAAAGTAAGGAATGAGCACCATTAATTTAATGTTTATTTCAACTCAGACTAGCGTAGTGTGCAAAAGTCTTAGGCCACCTTTATCTGTGTTATTTTTGCAGGGTTGTACTGAGCATACATATTTAATTCTCCATGTCTTTTCTTTACATACAATAAAAAATATGTATATATAGGATGACTTAAGTCAGTAACACAAAGTAGTCCAAACTATAATAAACATCTGATTTATATTGAATAAAATCTGCTCTAAAACACCAGAGATTAATGCAATAAATCCCACTGTGTCTGAACAAAAGGGTTAAGGACATATTAAATGCAAAGGGGGGGGGTCACACTAAACACATTCACTTTGGTCTGAAAATGATTTTTCCTGATACATTTTTTTTAAATATTGTACATATTTTCAGTTTGCATCTTAATACAGACATTGAGAATTGCATATGAATGTACAGTGGCGGAAAAAATTATTAGACTATCAAAAGTCATCAAAAACAATGGTTATCCAATCAAGTACTAACTCCTGTGTGTATCATGTGACTAAAAAAGACAGAAAAGAAAACATGGTATGCCTAAAAGCACTGTTTTTGGCAGTACAATACCATAGCTATTGATATAAGAACTGAAGTCATTTTGGTTATTATCAAGAAAACATGGAAAATGGCTAAATATCAGCTCTTAAATTAAACTATAATGAGCTATTTTTGCTGTTATCATTGTATTAGTCCAAATAAATGTACCTTTAGTTGTACCAGGCATCAAAATGAACAAGAAATTGAAGAAAACAAGGGTGGTCTAATAATTTTTTCCACAACTGTATGACAATAATAATAATAATAATAATAATAATAATGGATTGGATTTATATAGCGCTTTTCTAGACACCCAAAGCGCTTTACATTATTGACCCATTATTCATTCGCTCTCACATTCTCCCTCTGGTGATGATGATGATAAAACAAACAAATGCTGACACAGTAAACCTGATGGTGAGACATTTGCACGGTACTGCACATAAGTTTCACATAAAAAACTAAAAAACTAAGTACTGAAAACCCATTTAGTAAAATAATATGTAGTTTTAGCTTTTGCTTCCCATTATCATAAATCATTATACAAGTATGGAATAGTAAACGCTAAAGGGTTCAGTGGATTGTAGATTGAAACCAACTGAATACCCCTCATCCTCCCCTAAAGTGTGTGCTAAAAATGTGCTTTAAAAAAGGCCCACTCCACAGCCAGTGTTTGCTTAAAGGGCCATTAACTCTGCTCCACATAGCAGTAGTAATACTGTAACTTTGTGTAAGATTGATAGGAAAGTAGGTGTATGTAACTGTCAAAACAGAATATATTTATTATATTTTCATTATATATATTTTGTGTATCATTATACATATAATTGGGCTGCATAATTTGGTGAGAGAATCATATTGCAATTATTGTGAGTAATATTTCACTTAAGTCATACAACCTTAAACTAGCATGAACACAAAAAATAAAAATACTAAAAATGTATTACCCTCCAATTTCCTGTTTTTACACAGTGCTACTATGCTTTATGTCATTAACCCAAAGTATCACCGTACAAGAGTGTGTGTATTTTATTTCCAATTTCTGCATTTATGTCACCAAAAATCCTTCAAAATCTGGACTTTTAAATTACAGCTTTTTACAATTATATAATTGCAAGGGCTGATATTGGGATTACTGTTGCAATTTGATTAATTGTGCTGTTGTAGTGTACAATGGCAGAAGATAAGAACTGTTGTGTTTTGTTACCAGTGATAGAGATGTATATATATTTATGGTTAACTGAGAAAGAACTACTTCTAAGGCGTTGTGATTTATGGTACTGTACCTCTATTACGCGGTAAATTAATTCAACTAAAAAGACCAAAATGGACATAAATGTCAGCTGTAATGAGGGCCTTTCAAGTATTTTCTTTTCTAACAGCCACAATAAGTGAAGAAGATTAGAGCTATTCTGTTGTAATCTGTAAATTCACCACTAGATGTCAATGAATATTATATACTGAACCTTTAATGGTGGATGTCATCTGCTATACAATGCAAAAAAACAAGAAAAAGAGGGTGTCTGTGTATTCTGGGCTATAGCAGATCCACAGTGGACTGAGCTGAGGTGACCTGGTCTGCTCTAGATGAAAATGAATTATTATAACGTAATAAAAATTTCATTCTAATTTTCAGGTGATTAAACAAAATTTGGTTTTATGAATACTGTATTCCATTTCTGCATTTTAATTTTCCAAAATCATACACTCTGAACCTTTAAAAGAATTGCTACAGAACTTTGTACTGCAGTTTTTAATCACACCACTGCACTAAACTAATGGTAAAAAAAAATGGTCTCTTGCTAACAGTCAACATTGTCGTGAGCAAATTGCTTTGGTTAGTATTTAGCATGAGTCTTTTTGTCTGTTGTACAAGTGATATATGGATGTGTTTTGCTTCACCCTGTGGAAGTCGTGGATAATATCAGCGGGGTCACTGCCTCCGAAGTGAGGTACGGGAACAGAGATCTTCTCATAGTTGTCAGCCAAGTAGATGCCGACATTCTCCTCCAGCTCCTGACGCCCACGCAGCGGGGCGTACATGGAGTCTTCATAAAGAACCCTGCAGTGGAACAGGTTCTCCTCTGGGATCTGTACACAAACACACCACACACCCGGAAAAATAACCTTCATATACAGCAATATTCTAAAATTTACAAGAATCTGGGTACATAATCTCTGGTAAATGCTGCTGTGTGCGTCTTACATGAGGTATAAAGTAGTAGCGGTAGACGTAGATGGAGGCCAGGACCAGACCGGCCATGAAGACAACCAGACCAAACGTCAGGCAGCACAGCCCGTTGAGCGGAGACTTCTTGGGCCGGAGAGGTAGGACCAGCTCCTCCTCGTCCTGAAGAACACACAAACAAAGCATGTGTTAATACTAGCGCTGATCCATAAATAACACTTTCATTGTCGATGTTATAAACAGGTGTGTGATCAACGCATGCAGAAGGGAAGACAATGTACTTTGAATACACACATCATGTATTCACTCGCATCATGAAATGTTAGATGGAGCAGCTGTCAGCCGCCCTCTGAATAACTGCTGTCAGTCTTCATTTAGTCATTTTGGTTTTTGATTTCAGGTTTATGGGTTCAAAAGTAGGGCCAGTTTTATTTTTATTATGATGTCTTGACTAGTTTTAGTGTCATTTTCCTTCAGTTGTTATGTTAGCTTTAGCTTCCCAGGCATTATGAACAAATGTTTAACCCTTTCATGCATAATGGTCACTACAGTGGACAGTTATTCCCCAGCTGTTTTCTTGTAAATTCGTGGGTTTTGTTATTTTAGTTTCATATCAGCCAACACTTATGCATCATCCCATACACTGACACTCATACCATTATTGTAACATTGCTGTTCTTGATAAACCAGATCGGCAGTAACATGTTTCAGTGTAAATCAATTGTTATTTGCAAGAAAAAAAAGTTTCGTTTTTTTTTTTTTTTTTTTTTTTTTTTTTTTTGCATATTATCTCCATGAAAAGAGTAATAAATAGCATTAGAATATGTTAAAATGTGAGAAAATGTCAGATTTTATATCATTGTTTTAATATCAATTTCTGATATTTGGTTTTAAACACGTTTCTTTACTTCAGAAATTATTGGACATTTTGTAACTCCATGAAAAAAAACAACAACTTGATCACATTGTTTTTTTCATGCCTATGGAGGAATAAAAACACTCAAGAAAAAAATCTTAACAAAGGTTTTCATAATTAATGCATGAAAGGGTTAAGTTACTGAAGCTTAAAAAAATATTATTTATAAAACTACTCTTTATTCAGTCTCATATTCTACAAAAACATTTCCCTTATGTACACCATGAACCATAAACACTGAGGCATGAATGAAAAGGAAGCTGATTTTATTTACAAATCATTTTAGTTTGTATTTCAGTTAACTATTTTTTTTCAGAGCTAGTTTTATTTTTTCTCTTAGTTTTCATTAACTATAACAACCCTACAGTTTGGTTGCAACTGCAATGATATTTTGTTTCATTGTTGAAAATCATATTCTCATTGTAATATTGAAAAGTTCTCTGCTGATTTTCCTCATTCAGTGCAGGGCTAGTAAATAGTGGAAAAGGGCACTGCAAGCATTCACAGGCAGCTTCAATCCTTCCAACTTTCACATCATCTTCACCGTGACGAGCAGCGATAATGGCCTGAATTAACTAACTGCTAAAATAGAAGTTCATATAAATGGAAATTCTGCATTTCAAGCAGGAATGAATAGCTCTGAGCTAGGCAAGAGGAAGACATGACGGAGCACTTGGAAATGAAAACCACAGTGCGATGGTGAGTAATCTTCCCAGACGCCTCCAGTCTCGCAGCCCATCTGCCATTGCCACGCGCCCAACCTGTGTTGGCAGGGTGGCACTACACACAGATAGTAAATTTGCAGAAATAATGACCAACTGAGAAGCGCTCAGTGTTTATTGTAGCTATTATAACACAACAGCAAAGGTGCATATTCTTCATCAAAGCTCAAAAGGAGGAAATAATGATTGCATCGTGTGTGGCTCTCAGGAAACTTCAAAGAAAGATGATGGCAATCCTCTGAACATGTTCAATCATTCTCAGACTCAGAAAACAAACAGCTTCAAAGCCTTTTCTGTGTTCATGATGTCTGCAGTAGATGATTCTAGGCCTAATGTGGGCTCAGAGTCTGTCCCTTGTATGCAGATTTCCCTGCTTTAAGCATCCATTTCTGTGGAGTGGCCAGTACTGTGGTTTGTGGTAGCATTTGGAGGGTGCATAAGGACAAGGAGACAACTGTGTATGTGCAAACACACACTTCTGTGAAACTCAGTTCTTTGTGTTCTTCCGCCCCACTGAGAGATAGAGGCTCTTTCACACCAGCTGAGAGCGTGACACACCATGATGCCTGTCTGTCTCCGTTTCAATACATTTGGTTGACCAGATTTCAGTTGCACCCACTCTACCTCTGAACTTTAGCAATATTCACTTTATATGCATGCCTAATGTCCCATCTATATTCCATCATGGTTTCGCTCCTCTTCGGGGTCAGGCATGTATCTTTGATAAGGGCTGAACCAAGATGAGCCACTGCTGCTACAGCAAAGTTGAGGACTTCACTGCTCTGCCTCTGTACAGCTCTGAAAAATAACCTTACATGCACTGAAACCCACAGCACCTCATCTGCCATTTTGTCAGCCAAAGCTTGTGCATTTCTTGCCTTATACCTTCTCTAAAAATGAAGAGTTGCTTATTGAAATCTATTAAAAAGAGGAAAAACTGACAGAGAAAATGCCACTGACTGCAAATTAATTGTTGGGTTTCATTTAGTCTGTAATCCTGTGTGTCCCCTTAACAAAGAGCATGCATTTGTACAGTGGAATAACTTGCATCAGTCGTGCAATAGGCGCACTGGCGCAGAGAGGAAACCATCACAGCAATGACACGTTTTGTTTTTCAGCCAAATGGCGAAAGATGCTGTCAAACAGCCGTGCTTTTCATGGCTGCGCAGGTGCAGGGTGCAGGGTGCTCCTGCAGGAGAACCCTGGCAGCATCACATTACATAAGGAGCACATTCACATCACAACAATAACAACAAGAAAAAACAAACAAACAAAAAAAAACCTGCGGACGGAACAGGAACATGGGTGCTACTCACCAGCGGATGAGGGATGAGGATTTCGGTTTTGTCGCCATCGCTCTCCTTTTCCACTTTCTGTCCCGCGACAGACTGGAAGCTGATCTTCACCATGACTCGGTGCGCGTGGTGGTGGTCTCCTCCAGGGGTCTTCTCTGCTCTCCTGGGTTGACGTTATCTGCCCACCTTTCTACAGTCAAGTCCCTCTCCAAGTCGACGAGCTGCCCTCTTCTCACCGCTGGGATGCTTCTCTATCTGTTTTTGTCTTTAACACCGGAAGTGAGTCTGCTGCTTTCCCTTTTTTTGCTCCCCTTAAAGGACCAATCCGCACATTTCCACCAAACACACACTTCTACTGCAGCTCCATCACTACAGTCACCAATGTTCACATTAACCCTCTGGTATCCAGGTGCGCCTTTTAGGCACACTTTGCACTTCGCGTTAAAAACACTTCATATTATTTTTTCACAATTTAAATAAGGTTAGAATTCAAAAGTTGTTCATTTTTGCATGATCTTTCAAATTCTGGCCACCAAATAAAATGTGCACATTGTAAACAAAAGAAAATTACAAGACTAGCGTCTGTCTCCCAAGTGTGCCTAAAACACACTATTTCTTCCATTTGATATGTATGATCAGGGCTGACCTTGATTTACAAAAATAAAATCAAATTAGAGCAGAAAAATAAGTCAATATATAATATTTAATAGTTTGATTTATAGGTGTGCATTTTATGCACACTTGGTGACAGATGCTAGTATTTTTTAACATTTGACCTAGCACCAAAAATAATAATGCAAATTAACCAGTGTTGCTGTTAATCATTGACATATGCCAGGATGAAAAAATCAAATATGTGATCCACTTTTTATGTAGTATTTTGAAAAAAATATATTTTTTTGTGTTTTTTGCATCCAAAAAAATGGTTTGTTTACATTACAAACACGGCATTTAAAGGGTTAAAAAATTTGACAATTATTGAGTATTTGGTATTTTTATTTACGGCTCAAGTTGATGAAATAGAAAAAAGTGTAAAAGAATTAAAAACAAACTGTATGAAATTTTTTTTGACATTATTCCACAAGTGTGCCAAAAAGGCACACTTGGTGCTTAGTAAGGGCCTTACTGGACAGGATACCGGAGGGTTAACCCGGTCATGCATGAATTATGAGACCCTTAATCATTTTTTTCTTTTTTCTGAGTGTTTGTATTCCTCTTTAGGCATGAAAAAAAAACATGCCTAAAGAAAATTTTCTTCTGAACCTATTCTTCATGGAGCCGCAAAAATGTCCACTCAGCTGGACACCATGCATTTAATTTTTGAAGCAAATAAACATGTATTTACTGATATATTGTGTGAAAACTATGAAATAAAAACATTTTTATTGCTTATTGTAGGTAATTCATTTATCAGACAGGGGTAGTTGTTTGTTTACTTGCTTTACTACTTTGTCTGATAAATGAATTACCTACAATAATTATATGTGGCAGACAGTATGAACCTTTACCAGACACTTTCAATGCTGCTAATCTAATGTTTTCTCACATTTTAACACTCTAATACCAGTCATTACTCAATTCATGGAGATATAATGCAAAAAATTAAAAAAATAAATAAATAAACTTTTGTTTAAAAAAAACTGTTAATTACAGACTAAAAACAATAAAAGCGATTGATTTACACTCAAAGATGTTACTCTAGATCAGGTTTATCAAGAACAATAAAGTTACAGTAATGGTATGAATTACAGTGTATGGGATGATGCATAAGCATTCACTGTGTTGGCTGATACGGAACAACTAAACTAAAACAACAAAATCCATGAATATATAAGACTTATATATTCATGGATTTTGTTTTATTATTATTAATAATAATAATAATAATTATTATTATTATTATTATTATTAGACACTACCCTGTCAGGGAAGAATTTCAGGAAAGTGAAAATTCCTCTATAATAATAGTAATAATAATAATAATAATAATAATAATAATAATAATAATAAGAAGAAGAAGAAGAAGAAGAAGAAGAGTGGTTGTTGTCATAACCAATCAATCATTTACATATTTTTATTGATTTGTTTGTTTTCTTGCTCTTTCCATCTACTCCATCATCTTATGGAGCTGTATGTGGACATGTGGAGAGGATTTTAACATGTTTTTAACTGTCAAAACTTTTCCATGACTTGGAGGACATACAGTATTTTATAATTTCAACGACCATGCACAACCTTCAAGTATCTGAATAATAGTGGACTTGAACCCATAAAGACCCAGAACTACTTTTATGTCAGGTCCCAAATGAAATATTTTCTATATCTAACCTTTCTCAAGTGATTTATCAGTATTTATAGTATTATACATTGTATTTTGTATTTTATCAGTATAAATCAGGTATTTTCCTGTATTTAATTTACTGATCATAAAGATGTTCATAAAAGCTCAGATTAAAGTTAAAGGTTATTGTATCAAAAACAGAGAAAACTGAAGAAAAGTGACTTTTTCAGTAAAATATATCATTAACTGAATATAAACCAAGCGTTTCCATCCACTGTCAAACTGCATGGGTTTTACTGGTGAATCAATGTTATAGAAGATGACAGTATTTCCACGTTCATTACGGAGCCTCTGAACGTCATATCTGATGACCATGAAAAGATTACAAACTGCATTTTACACCAATTATTTACATGAACAATAGGATTATTAGATCAACGGGTATTAAACATTTTAGATTAGTAGATGGTTTTGGTCAGTGATGGATGTTTGGGTCTTTATGAGTTATTTATTTTCTGAAAATTAAATGTTGAACTTTTTCCATTCTGTAATTGTCATTTATTTTTTATCAACACCTCAGAAACTATTAAGCTGTCATTTTTAGTCAAATACAACAATTTTACTGATCATGTAGGTTATATGTTCATAAAAGATGAGAAAACTGAAGCAAAATATATCATTAACTGAACACAAAAACAAGTGTTTCCGACCAGTCATTTGTCACACTACATGGGTTTTACTTGTGACTCAGTGTTTCTGTTCACTATGGAGTCTGTGAACGTCCAAATGGATCATATCTGATGACAATGAAAAACTGAGAAACTCCATTTACTAGAATTATTTCAGTGTATTGACAGGATTAATGCTTTCAAAGTTATTAAACATTTTAGACCAGTAGATACGTTCAGTAACCTGTGGCTGTTAAATAATTTCTACTTCAACTGAGTGATTATACTTTTGATATTTCACTTTTGTCAGTTGTGAATTGACACAGGTTGAGAAAGTTTCTACTCAGATGTGCATGTGACATATTTTGACATCAAACAGTTTACATTGTTCAGACGGAGAGTTCACAGACCTAAAAATTCAATTGCATGAAATTTCTACTTAAAATCACAACTTTTCCAGGCTTTGAAAATGATTTGTCATTAATCCTTTGCCTATAATTTTTCATCTTTGACTTGAGTCTGACTACTCTACTCTGAGTCAATCTTACACACAATACCTGGAACATGTATCAGTGTTCAGACAAAAATGACCACAGCAGTGTTTTATTCCAAATGTTTTTTTTTTCTTTATTTTAATTGTAGGGCCCAGGCCTTTTGACACTTCTGAAAGCACCCACACGCTCTATGCTGACACTGGAGTCAAAGTCAGCATACAGCCATATAGCTAAGAGTTCAATTTGACATTTCTATGTTGTTAAATACTTGGGGGGGGGGGGGGGAATAACAATTCCAGTACAACGTCTTTAGTACAGCATCATGCACAGCCAGTGGAGGAACATGCATGTTCAATGCGCATGGAGGAACTGTGGGCTTTTCAAGTACTACCGACACTGAGATGGATTCTTGTCTGCCTGCTTGAATGTTAAATTCTCGTAGATTCACTGCAAATTAAGAAGATGGTGGTTTCATCAGTTCAACTCAGCATCATGCCCAGCGTACTCCGCTACCCACAATGCTTTACACTCATAATTGTACTGGAATTATAAACCCTCTAAAGAGAAAGGCTCAAACGTGAGGAGAAGGGGGAAAGTAAGAATCATGTGCCGAGTTGCCAATGTCCTGATGAGCTCCTCGCTAAAACACGCTCACTGTGGGGCCACACAGCACTCCCAGGCCACTAGCTAAGTGGTGAAAATGAGAGGGGAACAAAAACAGGTTAATGAAATTGAAGAGGGGGAGGAGGGTGGACATCCCCGCCATCCTCGACTCCAGTTAGGTGACATTGATCGCTCAGCACCTCACAAAGTGCACAAACACACACAGGCTTTAAAAAGTTTCAGTTAATGCTCTCCCAGTCCCCGCCCACCCTCCCCTTCTGCACTGCTCACACCTCTACTCCGTCCTACCCTGCACGTTTACGCAGTCTGAGAGATACTCAAAATGTAGATGGAGAAAAAAAAGAGGATTAACAGATCCAGAGCTAATACCATGACATTCCTCTGCTGTACAAATTGTTAATATCCTATAGGTTAGCTAAATGTGAGCTGGCCCTTTAAGTTATGTACAAAGAAACCCACCAGCAACCATTTCAGCAGTAATATGAAATGCAAAAACAATGTCACTTAAATTTTTGTTGTTTCTTTTATGGTTTGGAAAGTAATTTGATTACAATAAACCAAAAACGTGATGTTTAAGGTAATATATATATAATATATATTCATGTCAAGGTTAAACAAAATCTACAAAGCAAAAAAAAGGCATATGTACATGTTAACCCTGTCCCAGAAAACAATAAAGAGACCCAACTCTGTGGCTTCACCAAATTCATACCTTGCATCCTTCCCTCCTTTCCTCATGTGTTTCAAGTGCTGTGTCAAACAAAGCACACATGAGGTAAATGGTTCTGTGTGATGGCAACCGTGAGGACACGAATCGGTTAAATGAACCACTGCTGCTCGATAGGATGAAGGCATAGATATGAACTGTAGCAGTTGCTGTGATGCGCATGCGTTTCCGAGTCTGTGGCACTGAAAACTGGAGCCAGACTGGGCAGGCCATCACAGAGCTGACGCGGGGTACAGCCATGGATCTGTCACATTTCAAGGCATGCAACAAACACACCAATGTTCAACTTGTTCGTACCATTTCCATCACAATGTTTTAGCTGATACTCTTGCAGTATGTGTGTATGCATGTTTAGTTTATGTATACATATGCATGTAAACGTGTCTACTTTGTTCCTTGGTGTGTGTGAGTGTGTATGTCTGTCTGTCTATGAGGAATTCTGCCTTACTTTAAATGCACGGACATTTTCTGTCTGTTTGATGGACTGTTTAGTCATTACATTATACCTTACATGTCTCAGTGTGCAAGAAAGCAGCAGCATCTATTATTTTTTCTTATTTCTTTTGACGGAAAAATTGTGAAAAAAGCAAAAAAAAATCAAATGTTCAATGAGGAGCAGAGGACCTGGCAACTTCTGATGAGTTGATGTGGGTATGTTTGTTTTTGTTAGTTTTTTGTTTGTTTCCTCAATTTTTGTTAAGAAACCAGAACAGCAGGTGCTGATGGGTCCGTTAAGTAGACGTTGCCTGGATGTTGTCCAGACGTGGTCCTGGTGGCTCCTCCGCCCACTTCTACACCCTTCTTCAGGCCTCTTGGGGGGGGGGCCTTTTCAGGTCCCTGATCTGTTTGACCAGGTATGTCTTTTCATCATTGAATTGTTCGTCCTCCGTTCTGTCATTCTGGAACTTGCTGAGAAACTCGATGAGTTTGGTCTGGTTCTTCAGCAGAATGTCCAGGATGGGCTGTGTCTTATTGGGGTTGGCCACGAACACCTGGGGGAGGAGGGAGGATGAGGGGCAGGATGTTAAGAGGAGCAGATATTTTTTACTCTGTTTAATGTCACAGCTGCTTTAGAGCTGGTTAGCCCCAGGTAAATGTAAGTGTTTTAAAGAGCTTTTTAATACCCAGTCCCTGACTTTTAGCCTAACACTCTCATTCATACTGAATTTGCAATAGCTTTGTGATGCATGTTACACATTATATACATTAAAATTTTTATTCATCTTCATTTGTTTGTTTTACATGATGTTATGGCAGGAAATCCAACAAAAGACAGAAAAAAAATGTATATTTTTAATTGTCCTAATAATGCTACAGTTTGCAAAACAGTGGAATATTGCAGTACAGGTTTTATTTGTTCCATCACTGAGCTCGTATTGCAATTTACTCATTTTACAAATCTATTTTCCCTATTGAAATGAACTGAACTATAATTAATCTGTTCCAGCACCCAAAAAACAACCAGTTCTAAGCTCCAGTTGGTAATGTTGCTTTAGAGTAGTACTGTGATGTTTTTGCGCTGGTATTAACTTTCCTTCTATCTCTATGGGGTGCAAGTTTTTTAAGACACATATTACACACCTAAAAGCTTCACTTTTACCTTAAAAACGTGAAAAGCCTCAAACTGGATGTTGCGACTCTTGTCCCGTAGCAGATTCATCATTAGTTTGAGATTCTCTGGCTTGCTGATGTATTTCGTCATAATGGTGAAATTGTGCCGGTCAAGAAGCAGCTCCCCCAGTAACTACATTATTTCAGAAAAACAGCAGGGAACATTCATGTCAAAAATGACAAAGAGCATGATGTTCATAATGGGGTCATAAATGGACTAAATGTGATTAAGGACAGGCACTCAAAATCTAAATAGGTCTCCGGATGCATTTTTATGGTTCCATCACTAGATGGCGCTCACAACAAGGTGATCAGAGCAGTGCCTTTTGGTGAAACCCAACACGCAACACTGTACACAGCCGCACCCCCCAATCTTTAAATAGATTACTGAATTGAGTTGCACCACTAGATGAGCCATGTTTACTGGGGCATGACCTGGGGTTCTTACCTTGAGGGACTGCCTTTTAGTCACGTAGTTTTCTGAGTGGAGTAACTTTTCATATTCACTAAAGAACTAGAAAAAAAATTGAGAGAAATATTGAGAGAGGACAGGGGAGAAAAGGAGGTTGGAGACAAGAGAGTCATCTAAATACGTCAAGTAGTGGTTTCACAATTGCATCTGTGTCTGGTATCAAAACACAATGACAAGAAAATGAGTATTTCCCTCTCAGACTGACAGTTACTTTGTGTTCACAGCCTGTGAATGATGTCCCAAATTGCTGGTTTCATGATTTCTGAATGTGACAGGCAGCATGACAAACACCCCAGCTACTTAAGGGTTATTTTAAATGGAACTGGTGGACAGGAAATGGTTTAGTTTTGGGGTTCCCAAAGTGGGGTACACGTATGCCCAGGGGTACTTGGAAGAAGCCCAGGGGGTACTTGAGAAAAAAATTTTTTTTTTTTTGAAAAATACATTAAATAAGTCATCATGTACCGAATACAAAATAAATAATGAGAATTAATGCTACTTCAGATAATAGTTTTATTGTCAATCTTCTTGGTTAAGCTTTGGCAACATTTTAAGAACATTTCTATTTTGTATTATTCAAAATGAGTTTGAGTAGCTAAGTAATTATTAATTATTTTTTGTTGATGAAAGGTTTATTTATTAATTAATGACCAATTTATTAATTTTTCTTATCAATGAAAGAGGGCACTTTTCAGTTTATATTTTGCACACAAAATTGACTTGGAAAAATTAGTTATTTCTTATATATTACAGTTAAATATATGTTGCTTGTTTACAAAGCTTTGAAAATATAAACAGACAACTTTGGCACAGGAACAAATTTTGCCTCATTTTCTTACATCAAAAATGCTGAAGTGACAGTTGGGGGTATTTGGCTACAAAAGTATATTTTTTTAGTTTAGTTTATTTGAAAGGGGACAATGCAATTTCATAAAACACATGGTTACACATGGTTAAAAAAAAGCCAGAATTAGCCAGAAGGCTAGTTTTCATCTGTAGTCCCCTGGCCAAGTTTTAAAAAGGCATTTCAGGGAGTACTCCACTGTAAAAAGTTTGAGAACCAGTGGTTTAGATCCTCTAAGGCTTGTAGAATCAGTGACCTAAAGGTGAACCAATGTGTACATATTCCAAAAAGCAGCATTCTTTGAACAAGAGATAGCTGATGAATCGCCGTTTGTTCCTGTTCATTCGTTGTGACAGCTTCTAGACAACATAATGGATTTACTGAAAATAAAACCACCTTTTGTGGTCAATTGCTTTTAATTGAGCTATCTCATTTAGCTGCAAATCAGATTAGAAAGGAAAATCTAAAGTAATGACTTTCACATTACCTTTAATACTTTTTCTCTCTCTGAATTTGTTTTTAATTACACCACAGTAACATAAATGTTTCTCAGTTTCAGTCCAGGGTGTACTTACTCTGTCATAATGTTGCTCCAGAAACTCTGCACTCAGTAGCTTGTGTCTTGTGAGGAGGTCCTGCAAAACAGACCACGCAGATTCAGCAACAGATTCAGACTAAATGGTTGTGACTTAGTCTGGTCACATTTGGATCCTTTTTAGACTGTGATCATAGAACAAACTCAGCACGGGTAGAAAGTAATCCTTAGAAAGTAGTGCTATTTTACTAAAGACCCTGACCCTACAATCATACAAAGGTTTTTTGGGTTACAGTGTGATTAGTGATATTTGTGGAAATAATCCTTTCTGAAGACATAATAAGACTGGTTTATCCATTCCAATTAGGTTGGCAAAGTAATCCTTTTTAGGCCTAAAAATTGTGTTATGAATGGAATGTCTGATTTAATGTCAGGAATAAAACTCAACCACAATGTTCAGGCACATGAACAGGAACTAGCCTGCATGACACAACAAATAACTTACGCCAGGCTTTTAAACGCAACACTATGCAAAGTAACCCCTGATAACCTTTTTATACACTGAAGCATCTGGCCTAAAGATCTGGCCTAAGCGATTGAAATAATTATATGATCTAAGGCCTTTCTTGTGTTATGTTCATCATATTGGTTTCAGGTCTCCAATTCATGACATAACTTCACACACTTCAGGAAACTGTTATTTTGACACCAGCTGAATTAAAAGAAATATTTCACTATGTTTAAGATGTAAGGAGTGATGCACTGATTCCAACATTTGGACAGCTAAACCAACTTACTTTGAAAGTGGCAAATGCATCTGAGGCGATGTCAAATGTGGACATCTCCACATATCTGAAGAAGTCATAGAACTGCTCTGACCACAGCGTGATTTTGGCCAGTGGTTCATGTCTGATGCATTCCCGCAGCATGATACCACAGTTTAGGGCAATCTCTGGAGACTCATACCTAGACACAAAAGCACCACATGGTACATTTATTCAACTAGTCACAGATAAATCACTAAGAGCTTGTGCACTGAAACAAGAGCAAATGACCTCTGCTTTCCTGTCTTTATGATTAGTAATGTTAAGTGAATTACACCAGTGTGTAAATTTAATAGCAAAGCAGTTGCACTAAAATTCCTAACCAGGATTGTTAAATTGATCTGTGTGAACCATCCTCACCCTTTAAGCAACATGAAGAGTATATTCTGCTGGGTGCACAGGTATTCCACCGTGGGTGTCCGAGTACCAATCTGACGCCTCAGGATGTTATTAAAGATCTGAGCCACGTCTTTCTTACCCTGAAGGTACAAGATAAAGAACATTATTTAAGCAGAGATTAACTTATGAAAGACAAAAAATGTAATGTCCATTGTCTGCAAAACACTTCCAAATAGTTCAATCACTTGTGCTAGAGATGTAGAACCTGCAATACAACTCCCCAGAGTGCCTTTGAAATATAATGTCTCTTAGACTTTTTCATATCTGTGCTTCTGTAATAAAACTTGATTACACATTAAGGTCTAAAGTAAATGTGAGAGGAAACATAAATGTCCTCTCCAGTTACAGGGGATGATGCTAATTAAAAGCAGCAAACCAAAAGAGTACCGACAAAGACAAGTTCACTTCTCTCACAAAAATCTGCCATGCAGTTGTGATTTGTGATTCTTGACCAACGCTTTTTGTTCAACATGTAGGCAGAATGAGAGCAGGTATAAGAGGAAGAGAAGATCTCACAACAGAATGAGTCATGGTGTGATGAGGTGAGTCAGGGAAGCCTGCTGCAGCAGTTACCACACAATAGCGGTCTGGCATATTGTGCCGAGACATGAGTTTGCCCACGTAACCACATAGGCAGGTTTGACACGGACTGTTCTCTGCATCTTTATATAAACATAAACCCCATTCTCCTGTTCTGACCTATTTCTTTAGTTTGTACACAAACCTGTGTTAACATGTTCAATGTCGTTGTCATCGTCCCTCCATATTTTTACCCTGACACATCAAGTCTCACCTCAAAGTCGATGAGCTGCAGGTCTGCTATCAGGGTGCTGAGCAAGCCGCTGTTGTAGAGTTCTTGGGCGAGCTGGGCCACTGCTTCTGTTTGGGGCTCTTTCTCATTTGTGCCATACAAGATCTCTTTCATGGCCACCAGACTCTTTGACACCTCCTCTGTAGCCTGAATATACACACACACACACACACACAAAAATACATACCATATAAATATATACCGTATGGTGCACAGGATGCCATTTCAACTTCTCAGAAAACTTTGCTAACCTTAGTACTAATAAATTACTTCTTGACTGGTTTTTTGCCGTACCTTTTCTGCCTTTTTATCAGAGATGTCATGCTTCTCAAGCACCGTCATGCTGTCCTTAAGGTTCTTGACGATGTCCGCCGGTGACTTGTGGGACTTACCAAAGGGGAAAGGCATGGTGGAAAGTTACCACGAGCAACCAGGCAGCGGACTATCCACCTGTGGAATGAGATGAATCAACCGGATCAGAGCCTCAAAGGGACTGCTCTGAAATGACCTGCAGCTGGGCTTTCGGTCTTTACACCAGACTTCACAACAAGCACTCAAGTAGATCATCACAGATCTAATGTCTGTACCTTGCAAATGATTCAGAAAACACACTCATCATGTAGACATAACACATAATACCATGCAAGTCTGAACAAAGTCTTCCAAGGAACACAACAGTGGATACAGAGCACTAATGGATATGTTTTAATGTTTACACAAACTACAGCACCTTCGGTTAAACATAAAATAGCCAAACACAAACTGAGAAGAAGAATTGTGAGAATGAATATATATTATACTCATATTTTTTTAACTACCCTCTTATTCCACAAAAAATACACTCTTACTTGACAGTCACTGCTCATGTTGTGGCTACAAGAAAGTAACACTGCAATATATTTATATACGGCCCCTTGGAAATTGTTATTTATAATCTGTTTCAATAACACAACTGAATGTATCAAGATACTGACCCGTCTATTATACAGACATTTAATCTCTGGGAGTTCACTTTTCCCTGTTTACAAAGCTGTTTAACTGTCCATGTGTTGAAAAACTGACAATTCACACAACAGTTTCAATAAGACAGTGCATACATATTCCAAAATGGACAAACTACTTAAGTACTGTCGCAAGTTATCCTTTAGTATCCAGCTCTAGTGCCTAAAACCACTGGACTATCTGACCCCAATGTTTTTAATTAGAGACAGACTAATTAATCCATTTGTCTGATTAATCTGTGATGAAGTGATGTTTCACAAATTATCAGTATCAGGAGAACCTGTCTCTGATAGTGGCTAATGGAGAATATTAAGCTGCTCAAATGGAATTACTCTTCTTGTGGGACAAAAATGATTTGAAAAATTGAAATTGTTATATTCAACAGTTATCCATTTTATAATATAGTTAAAGACTGTTAATTAAACATCCTCTTTTAAGTCCATTTAACTATTATTACCATATCTCCCTCACATGCATGATCTATGATTTTAAGCATGATCTTTCTTCTAATTTATAAATTTATTGTTGGAGACTGACATTTACAAAAAAATCAAAACTATTAAAACACATCATTGTGTTAGACACTACTGTTTCCACCATAGGTTTTGGTGAGAAAATAATGAATAACACCTTGGTGTGTTGAAAAATTTTCCAAAGACCTATAATTGTTGGTGAACATTAACTTAACCTCCTAAGACCCATGAAATGTCAGCAAAGTACAAGCTTTTTTTGTTTTTTTTATTAAATAAGTGGCTATTTTGGAAACATCATGATGCAACAGTTTTTTCAGATGCAGTTTTTAAAATTTTTATGGAATGTCTTTTGTGGTGGACAGTCTTCTTTCCTTTTTTTTTTTTGTATAAACTAGTGAAACTCTTGTCCACAAATGTGGACAGAAAACCCATAGCTGGGTCTTAGGAGGTTAATGACAAAAAATGACTAGTCTAGAATACATTAAACAAAAATTTCTTCTGCAATTGTCTGTTCACAGTTGTCATAAAGACAGGGAATGAGAGCTGTCACTAAGGAAGTTAATCCTCAAGAGCAAAGACTACTTTACAATACAACATATGTTGTCATTCATACCTACAACTAAAGTGGTTTTAATGTTATTATCAAGACCGATTCTGGTGCAAAGATGAGATACACATCAAGCCAGCTCTTGCAGTATGACAGATCATAGTGACAGCTCCTTCTCATACTACACAGGAACTCAAATGATGCAACCCTTTGTAGTCTGTATAATCATTGCTCAAGGTGTTTTTAGTCCCATATCAGAGGAACAAACCCATTGGAAGAAAGATGGCATACTTTTACAGCTGGTGACCATCATATCTGTATTGGATGTTTATTGCTTAATTAAACTTGATGTCACTGTCAGCGAGGTAATGATTAACTATGCTATATTTACTCTGACATAGGTCTACTTGCACGATGACTTAGCTGCAGACCTTTGTATGACCCACTCCCTGTACCAGTGAATTATTAGTAATCACATTATTGCTAAATATGCTGTACTTGTCAGGTAACTTTTTTAGGTCAATAAACACACCCTCTGAGTGTCCACTCTAACCCGAGATAAAACTGACCTACACTACAAAGATTATAGCAAAATGGGATGGGCACAGCAACAAACACATGTGATATAACCATATCTGACTGGTGCTCTTTAACTGAGTTACTTAACAAGGGAGACTTATCTACACGGTTCTCTGTCCCACCCATCCACCTTAAACACATTGTGGGGCGAAAGCCAGCGTGAAATTAGGGAAATTATAAACACAATAACACACTAAAAGAAACAGGGCAACACAATCTATGAAAAAATAATTTCTAGATTAAAATTTTCCCTTCATTTCACATGATATACTTTTACACATCTGTTTCCCTGTGATAGTCAGGTTTTAACACAACACATTACTTCATCAATAAGAGGTAAACATCAAGCATTAAAGTTCCTGGTTAAATAACCTGTCACTAACCTGTCTTCCTGCAGGGATCCTTTAACCTCTTAACCCAAACCCACGAACAGTCTTGTTCCTCGTGTGTCTTGGCAGAGAGTCCACTTTTAGAAAGCAACACTAGAGCCAGGAATATAAACCCAGCAGCACCAAAGTGGGAGGTGCAGTCCACCATTCATATATGATGTGTCATGTGTGACAGTGCAGCTGACACCGGTTTCACCGATGAACCCAGCGCATTTGTTGTGTTTGCTTACATCTTTATTTTATCTAGACACACCTTAACTTGACCAGGTGGTTAAATCCGTCTTTCGCACTGGCTAATGCTCGTTAATTTATCCAGCAGGCAGCAGAACCGCTTCAGTATGAGTGACGCAAATACGAAGAAACACATATGGCAGGTTCAGAATCAGCTGGAGAGGCCAGCAAACGTCAGCCGATCCGCGGGTCTGACTCTTCCACAAAGCTGACTTCCTCGAAGAATATTATTACATGTACACAAGAGAACACTCCATTAATCGAGTCGATGACAACTGTTGGAGCCCAACGTACAGTTACACAGCAGATAACAAATTAAACGGTGTCAAAGGAGAGCTCAAACGTCACCCCCACCCCTCGGTCCAGACAGCAGCAGATGCTCCATCATCTGGCAGTAAGTTAGCCACTCTGCTAGCAGTTGGCTAACGCTAGCCCTCTCATCTAACTTGTTTGTTGTGAGTCAGAAAGTATTTCACAGCTCATTTTACTGGACTTAGTAACTAACAACACAACTACCATAACAACAGGCCATACAAATTGCAATCCCTCGGTCCTCTAATCTAGCCAACATGAAGCTGACAGTGAGCACCGCCCCTCTGAGTTTTCCAGGTCTGGTTTGTGATGGTGTGAAGCCTGCCAACTTTGCGCAATACTCAAATTGACACTATTTCATACTGTTATTATGTGCCTGGTAAATGTAAACCTACGTTAACTAGAGGTGCAATAACAGGTACGATTCCACAACCTTTACACTTTATTAGTAGCCCTTAACACCTTTGTAAGCTAACGTGGCCTATAATAAACGCTATTTCAATCACAGTCCACCACACAACAGTACTCCTGCTGGCTTGCTTTTTAAAGTGTTTGTGTGTGGTCGCCACACAGAAGAGGGCCCTAACAGGCCTAAAACTCGCAAAAATGCGCTTGCTGTATTAGTTTTACTTAAAACAGCCAAAAATGTAGTGCATTTATGTTCAATAGTGGTTTATCATAACGTTGATGTGGTATAGGAAGCTAGCTAGCTAGCTAACTTAGCATAGCCAGGCCTGGAAGTGGTTCTTCGCGCTAGCTCTGTGAAGCCCATGCCTGACTTTAGCAGATCATCAAAAGCAGGCTCAGCTAAACATTTCTGCTCGGTGGGAGCTGTTGAGTATGCTAACGTTAGCAGATGTAGCCAACCAGCTAACCCTAGGACTAACGTTGTAAGGTGAAGCAATTTTACACAACAGTGCATGCAAATATCAATCAATAACAATATATATAAGCTACAACACAGTACCTTTAAATGTGCTTTTTCAGTTGTTCCCCTCGATTTGGCAAGACGGCAACTCAGGTGCTCCTTAGAACAAAAACTGCTTTGTTTTCCTTGTTCGTCGCCTCCCCTTGTTTGTACTGTAGTTAATTGTGCGGCCCCTGTTTCCTAGTTCTTTCTCTGAGCCACACTGGTAGCGTTAGCGGCACACGGGTTGTCACTGCAGCAGCGTCTACTGCCCCCTGTGGCCGACGGCCGTCATGACAACTACCTCTACTGGATGTCCGCAGGGAGGCGCTCTCATCCACTGACATATGAACAAATCACACCATAAAGTTCTGATGAGCACATATACATTTCTCAGTCTCCACATTAAAATCAAATCCAGATATGCGTGAAGTATGTACAGCACTAAAAATTACAGTTTCACAGAAAAAAAACAGCTTTTATACACTAATATGGGAATATTTAGTGTGACCTCCGTTTGAACCTTTGACCCTTTTGTTCTGACAATATGAGATTTATGGGATTATTTTTCTGATGTTTTATACCAGGTTTCATTCAACATATCAGATGTTTCCAACTGTTTGTGCTGCTTCTTGTCATGGAGTCAGGGGTCACACTAAATAGTCACTTTAACCTTTATAACTCATTCATTTAGTTTTTTGTGTGTCTTTTAAAGCTGTGCAGATATTTCTTATATTTTCTTGTTGTATCTGAAGAAAAGACATTAAGAAATATATATGTATGCTCATTTCAACCCTGCAAAAACAACAACACTGAAGACTTTGTATGGAAGGAACTAACCTCTGAGGCTGTATAGAGGAGGACAAGAAACATGTATTTTTCCTCACTTAAGCACATACTGAAATACAGTAATAATGAAATATTACACAAATAATATTTCAAAGTAATGATGAAGGTTCATCATTAGTTTGAAATACCTGACAAAAAATAAGATTAAATAAATTTAGCAACACCAAAGATGGGGTTAAATTTTAAAAAATTGTTTTGCGTGTACATATTTGACATTCTCTTGATGAAATTAAAAGGCTGGAAATAGCACTTTCTACTTTCAAGTGATAATACTTTTCCCTGTAGTAATAAAAGCATATGATATTTTGCACATTATATGCTTCTCAAGTTTTTTTTTCCAGAATTAAATAAAATGTAGGTGAACTGAGCAGATGAGTTTTGCTGATGCATTAGACAGACAGGACACAGGAGCATTACGTGCATCAGACTATTCCTCTTGTCTGGAATATTTCATCAGTCTTCCTCAGTTACTGCCAATAATTGAACACTTTTGTTCAATTTGCAGACATTTAGCTGCTGTGTGAATAACTACAATTGTATTTTAGAAGAAAAGGAAAGTAACATTGAAGATGATGTTAATGATATTGACAACTTACTGATACATCAAAACAATTAAGCTATGGAATGCAATGAAAGGTAGTAGTCAAGACATTTCATCCACACAGAACTAATGGATTTCCCATATTTACATCTTAGGGAGGTTGACATTTTAATGGTTTCACCAAAAATGTCCATGAAACTGAAAATATCTTGTCATAATGTGAAGATTTCACACTTTACTGGGTAAATTTCTTGTTATGCCATAAAAGAATCTTGTTATAACTGTGAAGAACTTTGTAACAAAGTGAAAATATCTCATTATCATATGAAAATAAAGATTTATCATAAGGTCTTCATGAAAAATATTTAATTATTTTGCTTATCATAATGTGAGAATATTTTATACGGGAATTTCTCATCATAAGGTGAAAGTATCTTGTTATAACTAAAATGTGTGATATGAAAATATCTCATTATCACAGGAAAAAAAAAAACCAAAAAACATCGTACATCTAATATTTAAGAATCTTCATTTAAGGATTTGTGGAAAAAATATTTCAATGTGATGTGAAAATATCTTGTCATGGAAAAATATGTTTATTACTTGATAATATTTTGTCATAACATAATTGTAGCTAAATATTTTTGTTATAACTATAGATTTTCACGTAAAATATCTTTTCTTTCTCTGGCCTGGTACCATATATATCGTCTTATACTGGTCTGATATGTATTGAGGTCATTTCATCATGGTCACATTTGAACCTATTGAATGTCATTGGAAGATAATGACAGGCTAGAATCAGGCTTTCTTTTATTTCTACAAACTAGGCATGTCTTGGCTTCACTTCCACCTGTCTGCCCTGGTCATCCACTGGTCACCTGCCAAGCCCTCAGTGACCTCCTCCTCCTCCTCCTCCTCCTCCTCCTCCCTGGCTGCCCTGTCCATCCTCTGTGGAGGTTATTACTCTCCTCATGCTGATTAGGTTTGGATGAATAGCGGCTTTTGTTGGACTCCAGTTCCCACGACCCGGCATTCGCCTGGCAGTCGCGTGGCTCTAAAACAGCGAGTCCCCCCCCCCCCCCCCCCCCCCCCCCCCCCCCCCCCCACACACACACACACACACTCTCTCTCTCTTTAAGGAACCTTAAGGTGGGGGGGATCTAGTCAATCTGACATCTGCTCACCAACAGTTAAGAGCAGATGTCGGACACTGGAGGACAGGGAGTCTGATCAAAGTAAATACACTGCAAGAATGTGAAGTGGAAGTTGGCTACAGGTGTTTGTGTGATTATCTGGAAGAATGTTTAGGATCAAAATAAAGTTTAGAAGTAAAACACTGCGCAAGATCTTTTATTTTTTTAAAGGTTGTGTGCATGTACCAATACTAAGTTTGATTTCTTGGTAATATGGTGTGGAAATACGCATATGTGGAAACACGGTGCGTAAAGCTCACCTGGATCTTTCATGCGGGTAAAGCAGAAGCAGACACTATCCTCGGGTGATTTGTCAGACTATTGTTGCCTTCCTGTGAGCTTTGAGGGATAGGCTTGGCCCTTTAGCAGGTAGTGTAATATTGCTCCTGTTAAATGAAAAGAATGGGTGAGGGGCTCCTGGGAGTAAAGCGCGGTAACTGCACACTCTTGTTCATCCCTGGGAGAAGAGGAAACGGCAGATTTTTTGTTGGATGGAGGGTGGAGAGGGGGCAGTGCATGGTTTCAGGCTGGACATCTGTCGCTTGTGATTTTTTTTTTCTAGGCCGGGTCTCTGGTTTATTGAATGGAGCCAGTGACCTGTCAGTCTTGACTGATGGGACCCCGTGTGTGGGAAAATCCCTCAGCCAAAGAGTTTGACCATTCACATGCTAATTGCGCCCTATAAATAAGAGGACCGTGCCGCGCCGAGGGCCCTAGAGACGCACTGAGATTCAGAGAAGAGACACTAAAACGCACAGGCACCCAAGAAAAAAAAAACATGACTGCTTCTTCTGTGGCGCACAACGTGGGGAAACATCCCAGTGCGAAGGAGGAGAGAAAGGTATTTTACACTTGGACATCTACTTCAGATCATTTTCACAGCACTGACCTTCTGCGCCCCTCAGTCCATTAAACAGCGTCATTTTTGTTCTCCTTACAGCTGAGGAAGCCGCTGATCGAAAGGAAACGACGGGAGAGGATAAATAATTGTTTGGATCAGCTAAAAGAGACAGTGATCGGCGCGTTCAGACTTGACGTGAGTATTTCCCTCATGCCTCACCTCTTTTACTCGTAACCCAAACGGTGGACTGCAGGTTAACACCAAGCTTGATCATGTTTTACAGCAATCCAAACTGGAGAAGGCGGACATCCTGGAGATGACAGTGAAACATCTGCAGAACATCCAGAATAACAAACTCAGCGGTAAGAAATGGCATCACATGGAGATGGAGTCTAAGTCCCTCAGGTTTATGGAGGAAGCAGAGAAATGAGGAACATACATGTAGAAGATGGCAGATGAGTGGAGCTTTGGCCTCTAATTACATTTAATTTGTGTAGTTCAGCTACAACATAGATGTGACTTCCTGAAGTTCTAGCAGCAAAGTCCTTTCACCAAGATGATTGTAGGCAGCAGAGGACATCATCACTTTTACATTTTAACTGTTCATGAGTGTGAAGGTTGAAGGTGCTGCTAAAATGTGGAAACTGTTACTTTAACTCCTACCTGGACTTTTTTATTTTTTATTTTTAGCTGACTGATTTTATGGCTTTTGGTCAAAATCATTCAGTTTAAAATGCCATACTAACTGCAGTTCAAGCTATCAACACTAGAGGCCGCTGTGGCCATGCTGTAACCTGACTCTCCTTGTGTATCCTTTGACAGACCCCACATTAGGCCTGGAGGCCCAGCAGAAATACAGCACAGGTTACATCCAGTGCATGCATGAGGTCCACAACATGCTCCTCACCTGTGAATGGATGGATAAAACTCTCGGCTCCCGTTTGCTCAACCACCTCCTCAAGTCTCTGCCCAGGTCCACAGATGAGCGTGCCCTGCAGCCCACTCCAAGACATGAGGTCCTCCCTCTGGGCAGCCAAGGCACAGGACTCCCCAATACACCCCTCAGAGGAGACCCCCTATCTGGGAGACAGGTCCAGAGGGAGGGGCCCACCTGCCATGTGGCTGGACGTCAGGAGAGAGCGGTGCTCCACAGCTCCCACATAGGGATGTTGGAGATGTGGAGGCCATGGTGAACTGATGGATTAATGATCTCCATTTTGGTAGCCTATCCTCTGTTATGTATCTTATAGATATGCTGCTCAGAAGAACCATGTGGGGCAGTTTTGTTCCAGTGATAATTATTGTAGGTGTGCTATAATGATTCTATACAGACCTTTTCTCAGTACTTCCCTTCAGAAGTCAACTTCTTGTAGCCTGCATTATAGAAGGCTTTTATTAATCTTTCATCTATTTATTGTATTAACAGCTTTATTTATTGATGTTATAAGGCTTGACTTTGTTTCTAGACTACTTGAACTACATAGATAATTTTTTTTATGTTCTCCTCTTTTCTGTATAATTAACCCAAACATTTATAACAATAAAACATATGACAAACCCTCAGTCTTACTATGATATGCTTCATAAAAACATGTTATTTTGGCATTTATGTTTGTTTCTGCTCACGTAGGAGAAGAAAAGAAGAAAAGGTAAAACAGAAAAAGATATTGCAATAATAAATAGTGAATTTCATGCCTGGAATTTGGTTTTTACAGTAAATCCTAATTTTGTAACATTGTTTAAGCTGCTCCATATATATAAAAAACATAACTATGAAATCAAGCAGTAATCCTATTTAATGATGTGAAAGGCAAAAGACCACTGCCAAATCCACACAGAATTACAAAGATGTTGATTTTATACCTCAGTGCATTTTACCCAACGTTACTTTTATGGCAGTTCCCAAATATATGATATATGATTCATCACAATTTATTATGACAGAATACTCTATATTTTGTGTTTTTTCAGTGAACATTACATATGTTGCTGTATTTAATTCACTGATCATGTAGATGTTCATAAAAGCTCAGATTAAAGTTAAAGGTTATATCAAAAATAGAGAAAACTGAAGGAAAAGTGACTTTTTCTGCAAAATCTATCAATAATTGTCCATTAACCAAGTGTCTCCATCCACTGTCATTGATCAAATTCCATGGGTTTTACTGATGAATTAATGTTGTAGAAGATGACGGTGTTTCCATATTCACTACAGAGCCCCTGAATGTCCAAACAGGTCATATCTGATGACTATGAAAAGATGACAAAATGTATTTCACAACACTTATTTATATGTATTGATAAGATAAGTAGATCAACAATTATTAAACATTTTAGATCTAGATGGTTTTGGTCATCGGTGGCTGTTTTGGTCTTTATGGGTTAAGCCTCATTCACTCATTGTTTCTCTAGCCTGCACATTTCATTGTGTCTTAATGCAATTTCCTGCAGATACTTGTCAGGATTCATTATAACTAACACTTTGCCACTCAACCACATATAGCCGATAAAAATGAGTTGATGAAGAAAGCTGAAATCCACAGGGACTGAGTCTTTTTTTTTATCATGAGAGGGTGTGGAATTCAAAACAAGTCAGAGCCTTAATATCACCCTTGTATTTATCAGGTCAGCTCACAGGTTGATCCTACCTGTATAGTCTACCTCATATGGTTTTTATGCCCCCTAGCGGTGAACCAGTGCATGCACTTGGTTTGCACAAAACTCAAAACGTCATACCAGTGATCCATAAAGCACTTCTCTCTGAAGTAACTCTTCCTGCTGGTTTGTAAAGTACTGTCAAATGCTGATGTTTCTGATTTCCACCTGCAAATGTCATCCAATGTGTGGATCTGAAAACACTGAGAACTCACCCTAGAAGCAAAAGTAAGGGTTCCTTTTGCTTTAATTGTAACCAGATATATTTGTGGATCGTGTTGTTTTGACCAGTGTCTTTTGTAAGTGCCTCTATGCAGATGTTCTTTACAGACATCCACATCTCTGCGTGGAAACATATAGTGGCTTAAACAACTGTTATGGAACATTTGCGTTTTACATAAAAATGCCATTCATCTTTGCGTTTTTCTAACTATAAATGTACATATGGCACATTCTCAGGCTATTATTTCCGTTATGACTTGCCGCCACATGGAGCCAATCGGAGGAGCTGAGGAGACAGAGAGAGCGAGAGGGGGACGCCTGGTCCCTCTGAGCTCACCAACAAAAGCGAGTCGAGACAGCTGCTCTCTCCACAGTCCACACCATTTAAGATCTGGAACAGGGATCTGGGGGTGGCGAGGTGCCAAAATACACCCACTTCAAAGCTTCGAGGGCTCTTCCTTCATTCGTGGCAATACAGTTTAGTGTTGCTTTTTGGAGAAATGCTGCGTAAATGTGGAAATACAGTGCGTAAAACTCACCTGGAAACACAATCTTGTATTTACCTGGAAGGTGGAACAGATGCGTGCGCGCTCCCTTCCCCTAACACACAGATCTGGTCTAATGAAAGGGTCATTTGCATGATAATATGGTGCACAAAACAAGCATGATAACGAGGAGAGAAGGCTGAGCACTCTTTCTAGACATAAACAAATAGACATTGTACTCAGAGGAATAAACGCAGAAAGTCTAATACTAATTATCAGTAAGTACCAGCAATTAATAAACAGTCTGTGTGTTACTGAAAGGGTGACAGTCTCATATTTTTATTATGCACAACTTATAACTTATAACACTAAGCGTAATTTACCAGCAAAACAAATCAGATATTATAAACTCTTTTACAGGATAGCAGGCAACGTGAGAATGCAGTCACACACAAAACAGGAGTCACCAAACAACGGGCAGAACAAACGAGGCGCAGGCCAACACCTGTCGCTTTCTTTGGAGAAGGGCCCTTAATTCCCCCGGCTGATTCAGTTTGGGCCGAGGGGCCGCCAGCAGCAGCTGCCAACTGAAGGCATCGCGTTACATCCGCCAAACAGTCGGTTAATCTGCTGAGCCTCGGACACAAAAGCCAGCAGAAACAAGAATGGTAGGGCAGGAAAAAAAAGACAAGACTTCAACTGGAAGTAATGCTGAGATGTCCAAAGAAGTAAACATAAGCATTTCAACTTTACGCACGGTTGGACATGGTGCCACTTACTTATATTGTTGGATAAAACTATGAACTCAAGTTTACATCTTAAATGACTGTATTTAAAATAAAATATAGAGTCTGTGTGAAGTATTTCTGAGTGATGGTGACTTTAATAAACATGTACACAACTCATAGGTACCAACACTTGGGAAAAACGGAGTGGTCGGTCCCTTTAGCCCAAACACAGCCTGATTAAAGCCCGTCCAGCTCATCGGGGCGCAGACAGGGGCAGACCGGAGACAAAGGGAGTGGGCGCTCATTGGCTCGGGCCGTGTGCGCTGTGTTGTCCCCAGCGAGAGCAGCTCAGCCCCTATTCACATGTTAATAAGCCCCTATAAATACTAAACAACAGCCACTCAGCGCCAGCACCACGTCTCACTAGGATTGCACAATAAACACAGGCGCCTCGCCTCGCCTGTGAGTTTGTCCATTTTTTTTCTTCCTGTAACCGGTTCCGTTTGCCAGCTGCCCCTCGTTGACGAATTGGGAGGAAAAAAGCAGCAGCAGTGGGAGAAGCCACAAGCAACCAACATGGCCCCTTCGGCTCGGCCCAGCAAGAACGGACTTGGCATGGATGAAGATGATTCATTCTACGGGGTTCAGAAAACAGACAGAAAGGTACCATTTCACTGGAGATTAACGCGCACTCGGACGCAGCCACTGACGCACTTGTCACGCCACATCAGTTTGTCATGTATTTTTGCATCGCTGCGACAGAAGCCTCGCATTTCAACTATTAACTACATCTCATTTTTCTAACAGAGCCAGGAGTAAACAACATTTTTTTTGGTCATGCTTTTTCATGTATGTACAGCACTATCACTGAATTAGTCACTGTCCTCCTGCAGATCAGGAAACCTCTGGTGGAGAAGAAGAGGCGAGCTCGCATCAATGAGAGTTTGCAAGAGCTGCGGACTTTGCTGGCGGATACAGACGTGAGTACAGTCTCTGGATTCACTTGGGTGTGGAAGGTATAGGTCGATTTCAAAGGCTGATGAAGGTCAACTCGTTCTTTTCGCAGTTTCATTCCAAGATGGAGAACGCAGAAGTGCTGGAGATGACTGTGAAGAAGGTGGAGGACATCCTAAAGAACCGAACCCAAGGTCTGTACAGTTATGGATGGTTTACCACACAGGTGTACTGAAGAGAAGGGCTATTATTCTTCAAAATATGAAGGGCACCATGAAAGGTTAAAATGTTGTTTTTGGCATACAAAGGAAGAGAATCACTCTGTAGGACTGATTCAAACAGGTGTTCATGTCACAGGTAAAATAACACACCTGAGTCACAGAGGAACTTAATGAGTGGAATAGAAATGCAGGAATTGTCGGTGTAAATTCTCATTTGTCCAGGTCAATATTCATCATTAGGTTGCTTTCAAAGATCAACTGGGCTGTTTTTTTGTTTTAGAAAACTGTCATCCAGGAGATTTCGTCAGTTCTGTTTGGGAAAAGCAGACTTTATAAACCCATAGAAGTAGTGGTCTGTGCAGGATGGAAAAACATGAATTTAATCTGAAATGTAGACAAAGAAAACCCCAATTTATTAGTTTCAACTCTTTTTGTCTTTATGCTCTAAAACCAGACACAGAGAAGCTGTGTTCAGCTACTATGCTCCACATGTCTATAACAAACTCCCAGAAAGCCTCAAATCAGCTGAAACAGTTTATTTAAATCCAGGTTAAAGACCCACCTGTTCTCTGCTGCATTTGAATAGAGTTCTTATTAAAAAGTTCAGATCTGCACTCTTTCTTTTAAGCTTAAAGTTTGAATCTGTTTTTTTTCTTTTCTTTTCATGCCTATACTTTTTTATTGCTTCCCCTGCACCCCACTGTAATGGTTTTAATATTTTATGTAAAGCATTTTGAATTGTCTTGTACATGAAATGTGTTATATAAATAAACCTGCCTTGCCTTGCCTAAAAATGTAGAAAATCTCATGACAATTGCTTAGCTTTGACCTTGAGCGATGGTACAACACAGTTTAGTGATCATCATATCTCCTCACACAGAGTCAGACGCACTCAACAGAGAAGCCAGTGAGAGGTTTGCAGCCGGCTACATCCAGTGCATGCATGAGGTCCACATGTTTGTGTCCAGCTGTCCTGGGATCGATTCGACAGTGGCAGCGGAGCTCCTCAACCACCTCCTGGAGTGCATGCCCCTGAACGAGGACCACCTTCAGGACGTGTTGATGGATCTAATCGCGGACACTTCTGGAAACAGCAGCACTTGGCACGGTGGTGGAGAGACGCTCTGCACCTCTCTGGCCTCACCTGGAGGGAGGAGTTTATCTAGTGGTTCGTCATCGGTCCTGTCCCCGGCCCCCTCCACCATATCCAGCGAGGACCTGTGCTCTGACTTGGATGAGACCGACAGCGAGCACAACCAGAGCTCCACTGAGGGTCTGGAGAACAGGGAGGCTCTGAGCATGCCAACCATGACCTATCCATGGTCTATGTGGAGACCGTGGTAGGGATTAGGGGGATGGATGCAGTCGGCACACACTGAACCGGGAGTTAGGAGGTGTTCTTTTAAGACGTGAAACTGGACCACCTGATGGATCATATAAGACACAAATTCACCTGGACACACCTGAACACTGTCACTGCTCTGCTGTTGGTGGTGCACCTTACATTTTTGGATGTATCTGTCCTTTTCATTGTCCTGTTGTACCTCAGAATGCCTGTTCACACATTCATCTCTCTCTTGGGTGTCACACAGTGATGTTCAACTGTCAGATTTGCTCTACAAGAAGCAAGGGAAACAATTTGTCCACTGGCAGCAGCCTCAGCCAACAACGTTTTCACACAGCTGCAGATGTTTCAGGAATATAACCGTGACTGCAGCTTTTCAAGTCAACCACAAGTTCAGCAGGTTAACACCTTTCATTTGGCATTCTGGGAAATCACTCAGTGACGTAGATGCAAAAGGACAGAGGTAATTTCATCAACATTTCCACAGTGAAGCCTCCTAAAAGTACACCCCCTTACCCTGCTCAGAAGTCCACTGTTGTGACTTTTCCTTCTTCGCCAAGAAACACAAAACCTTTCAACATTCACTTATTTCCCAACAAAGGACAGACGAGGAGCCGTTAAGGATGTTTGGATTTTTAGTGTCAGTAACACTGTGTATATAGAATCTGGTATGAGGAGAGAAAGCTCTTTTAGAATCTGAGAAGTTTTGGCAATGCCTCTGATTAATATAAATATTTCTATTGTATTTCATAAAAGCCATTAGTTTATTTGACTAGTAGCCTCCTCCACTTTAAGTTGTAATGATGTCTAGAAACATTTTACCAGCTATATGTCTGAATGTGCTAAAATAAAATAATGTAGCATCACTGAGAGGATGTTGTGTTTTATGACTGAAAGCAGCAGGGTTTTAGTTTAAACTGGATGAGACTAGGAGACAGTGGATTAATGTGTGGAAATTTGTTGGAAAATGTTAGTTTCTTGCATCCATCTTAGAAGACATAGTCATTCATGAACTGTTTAGCAAGGTCATGTAAATTTCAGTCAAATAAAAATGTGGATTTTAATAGGAGAAAAAAAGGGCAATACATTAAAGATAATGTGAATAATTTGCATAGTTTCGTGCGTAATTTGGACACATTAAGCATACATCCCATCTGGACCTCTCTGTCTTAACAGTATAAAAACCACAGAGTGAGTAAAAGTTAGTAACAAACCCGGACACCCTGGTCTCTTGTTCCCACTAACACTTTTCCTTCCGACACGCACTCCCCACGCACCGTGAGGACGCGCGCTGCTTGTGCGCACATGAAAGAGTCGCACCTCCCTCCCAAGTGTCTCCACTCTCACCTTCGATACAATGACTATTTTATCACAGGACTGTTAGATCCTGTCTGGACTGTCTGGACGAACTAACATCACTAAAAAACAGAACACTGATGATAAAGTGTTTAGTCCCTGCACATCTCTGAAATAAAGGTAAGTTCCCACGTTGCCAGGTTTTGTTTAATATATGAATAAGTGTAGGGGTGACGTGTTCGACATTATGCACGGTCCTTGGTCAGCTGACATTAAAGGGATCAGTATGAGGCCGCTGCGGTGGAGAAGGTGGAGGAGGGTGGTGTTCCCAAAGCGGACCTGGGTGTGAACGTCGGAGGAAACGCATTGAAATGGGAGCGGACGAGACACGGTGATCAAAGCTGTAGGTGACCATTTGACAGGGGAGCGTCAATAAAAGAGACACTCTAAGGGATACAGGAGAGCTCAGGTTCTTCAAAGCGAAGATAACAGTCAGTCCACACACACCCCAACTCAGAAACACTGAACATGCACATACACACAGCTCCATCTCACTGGACTTATAGGGTTATCAGGGGAGTCCGGCTTTGAGTAATTCTGAATGCAGGGTGTTTAGGGATTTTATTGTGACTGATACTGGATCAGGACATGGAGTAAAGATGAGTATATTTGTAGGGTTTGTTGTAGACTATATGGACCAAGTTTGACAAAGCATACAGTCCTGTGCAGAAGTCTAAGGCCGCCTTCAGCTTTGTTGGTTTTGTAAGGTTGGAATGAACATACAGATTTATTTCTCATTCTCTTTTCTCTCAGATACAACAAGAAAATAACAGGAACATGTGCACAACCTTGAAAGACAACTGATTTAAATGGGTTCTAAAGGTTAAAGTCACTATTTACTGTGACCTCTGACCCCATAATAAGATGCAGCACAAACAGTGAGAAACATCTGATGTGTTGAATGAAACCTGGGTTAAAACATCAGAAAATTAATGCAATAAATCTCATGTTGGCTGAACAAAGGGGTTAAAGACATGTTAAGTGCAAACGGGAGGTCACACTAGTTACTAACACTAAATATATGGAACCTGTTTTTCCCTGAAATTTTTGTTTTTACTACTGCACATACTTCACATATATCCAGACTGGGTGTTAATACAGAGACTGAGAAATGCATATGTGTGTTACAGATGGATGGATGGATGGATGGATGGATGGATGGATTTATTTTATCCCACAGGAAACTATTGTGTGATACAGTTTCTCCATGCAAGTATAAGAAAAGTAGCAGGGAAGAAACTATCATGATAGATAGATAGATAGATAGATAGATAGATAGATAGATAGATAGATAGATAGATAGATAGATAGATAGATAGATAGATAGATAGATAGATAGATAGATAGATAGATAGATAGAGAGAGAGAGAGAGACAGAGAGAGGGAGAGAGGGAGAGAGAGAGAGACTTTATTGATCCCAAACTGGGAAACTGTAGTGCAGCAGCAGCATGACAGACAGCGAAAATAGAATATAAGATCAACATAGAATACAACAGCTAACACACTATACATAATAAATTAGAAAAATATAAAACAAAAATGGACTTTACTACACCAACAAATCTAATGTGACCTAAGATTTTTGCACAGTAGTGTATTTCACTAGCCTTTCCTAAACCTAGTGCTGAGAACCAGAATGGGTCACAGAGGTGTTTTTTAATGGGATCTCAAATGTTAGAGTAATGTGTATTAAAATTATATAGGTAAATTAATTTTACTAATGAAAATAGAAGCAGAGTTTATGAATGTTGACCACAGGTCTCAGTTTTAAAAGACACAACCAAAATGATGTAAGACAAGTAACAAGATGAAAACAAGAGAAGCACTCGGAGAGTGCAGACCTCCGCCAAGACAGATCTGCCCCCCATCACCACCAAAATTTAGTCATTTCTTCCTTGTGCCAGTATCAACATTTCCTGAAAATTTCATGAAACTCCGTCCATAACTTTTTGAGTTATCTTGCTAACAAACAAACATGCATGCAAACACGCAAACACACAGAGCAAAGTGATCACAATACCTCCTGGTGGAGGTAACAAGTGTTCAGAGAACAAAAACCTCCGCCAAGCACCCCTAACAATGTGCATGTGTGGATCAACTATTTCTTTTGAGATTAAACAGTTTCAAGGTTGTTCCATAGAGCAGAAAAAGTTGAAGCCTGCTACGAGTCATGTGTATGTCAAATTATATTAAATTCCAATCAATATTTGTTGAGATATAATGAAAAATGTGTCATAAATGGGATTTTCAGTGTTACATTGAAATGTCCACAGAGTCCACATTCCACAGTGGATGTGGACAATTTTGTGCCAGATACAAGATATTGTTATAAGCTACTGGTGTATCAAATTAGAGGCTAATCAGAGTTGTTTTGAATTTTTTATGAATTTTCGAAAATTGCTCAATGATGAGAGATAGGAAAATTTGAGATTTTGTGACCTTGAACTTTGGCCTACTTGGCCCAAAATTTAATGGGTTCGTCCAAAGGCCCTAGGCCTATCTGTGGGTAAAATTTGGTAAAGATGGTTGTAATAGTTTTCCCGTAAAGTTGCTAACAAACAAACAAACACGCAAACAAACAAACACAAAGCAAAGTGATCACAATACCTCCTGGCGGAGGTAAAAAGGCAGACAGACAATTACTGTTTTGGGTTTCGAGGCGAAAGTTTAGGATACAAATTTTATTGAAATGATGGACTTTTACTCAAGCTGTTTAAAAAGGGCATGAAGCCATAAGTTTGAAATATATATGATAAAATATATAAGTTTTGAGACCACAGCTGTTTTGGGTCTACATGTAAGTAAATGACAAGGAACAGGGCGGTGAATCAATGACACAAGTGACACATCACTGAACAACATCTGATACACATCCATGTGGCCCCCCCCCATCTCTCTCTCTTTCTCTGTCTCTCTCTCTCTCTTTCATTCTCTTCCTTTAACCCTCTCTCTTTAACCCCAGCTGGTCGAGGCAGATGACCATCCTCCAGGAGTCAGGGTCTGCTCCAGGTGTCTGCCTGTTAAAGGAAGTTTTTCCTCTCCACTGTCACCAAGTGTTTGCTCCTGGAGGATTCTGTTGGGTTTCTGTGAATTGGCTTGAGAGTCTGGTTTTCATCAGCTCTATATGTAATATGTCATGAGATAACTATTGTTATGATTTGGCACTATATAAATAAAATTTGATTGACTGATTGATACGGAAAATGTCAGCTAAAACCTTTTTATTGACTTATTCATTATTAAATGTTATTTTCTGCTCATTCCTTAGGTCAGATCTGCACAGTGATGAGTCATCTGTTGTTGGCAAATGTTATATATGATAACAATGAAAACTGAAACATTAAAATACATTCTTCTTCTAGAAGAAGGATGACCAGGGCAAATGAGGACCTACACAGAAAAATCAAAACACATTAATTAACATTAGATGATACAGCAACAAGCGCAGTTGAAGGGGTTATGTGGAGCACTAATAATCACAACTCTGAACACTGGAGGAAATCATGTACATGAACACACTCACAGGTACAAAAAACACCAAAAAACAAAAACACTCATATATGTACATGTGCGGTCTCCACAGACTTATGAATTGACTGATGTAAATGTTGTGCCTAATGTTTACACACATCTGTATTATATCATCAAGTCTTGTTCTTTAAACAAAAACTCATGATGTACTGTGCTGGCTGATAGTTTACATTATAGTTCTGTTTGTTTATCTCTGTTTCTGGACAGAAAACAGCCACAGTAAAACCACAAATCACTTCCCTTTTCTGTACAGTTTGTGTTGTCAGTGTTTGCACTGAAGATCTGTTTAGAATCATCCAAACAAGGTCAGAACTGTCACAATTTATTCTGAACAGTGAATCAAAAAAACATAAACTTAGCAAAGAAAATAACATCACATAATAACTTCATACCTCCATAAATCTCATAATCAAAGTCACCCCTGTAGACCAGGCACTGACGTTTCAGTATTGAACACCACTGTTTTCATTTAAAACTGTGTCCAGTTTTGACGTCATTTCCTTTGTTTCTTAAAAATGTTTCTCATCAGTTTTCATACTCACCTCAGCCTTAGCTGTAGCTTTCCTCACCACTAAAGACTGTCAGAGTGACTCACTACTCCCTCTCGTGGTCATATACGTTCATAGTGATGTCAATAAATTCAGTTCATATTTCTACATTGCCATACACTGACATCTATGACATAACAGCAGAACTAATGCTTATGGCATCTTTAAACTATTAAGTCATCTTATATTCTAAAAGGGAAGTGGACTCTGTCTGTGTGTCCTGGGCATCATACAAAACCCAGAAAGAGCTGACTGTTGCAGTTTGGCATACTTATGTATTTTTGGTCAATGAAGAGACTAGCAAAAACAACAAGTTTGTAGGACCAATATTTTGGGAGATGTTAGTAATTTTGGAATACAGTTGGCCCCCCAATGGCCAACCATGTTGCTATGCTCAGAATCATAGAATCATTATTGAAGTGGGTTACCTAGCAACAGATAAACAATAGGGCCACGTTGCCATGGAGTCAAATTTCATGTGCAGAAACAGACATGCCAGATGAGAGGTTATTCACCTGAAAATGCCAGTGGAATTTGTCAAGAAAGTAAAGTAAAGGAATGAATTGTATCAGAGGATCTAGAACCTGTGGTTCCCCATGGGTCGACGTGTTAGTGTTATAATTAAAAGAGAACATGAGCACTATTAGGATGCATGTACCAGACAAATTAGTTGAGTCTTAATTAAACATTATTAAATTAATGTACAATCATAGTCAATCTGATATGTTTTTATGTGTTAAATCAAGCATATGTTAGTTTTATTCTCTGAGGAATCAAAGTTCTCATGTCCTCTTGGTTTTTCGATGGTAATACCCATGGGAATTCTTCCTTCAATCAGCATTAGACCACAATCTGCTAGCTGAAACCAACAGTGACTGGCTGACCATGATACCAGATTTAGTTTTTAGTGATGAAGAAAAATCTGAAGGTTGTGAGGGAGGACTTTTGCTTCAGCTGTGAGTTTGTGACCTAGTATATAAATTCTGAGGTCAAAGGTCAGTGAAATGCAACAGTTGGCGTGAGAGAGAGATGCAACGGCAGAGGCGAGCATATGGTCCTGAAACAAACCCCAGGGGAACTCGGCCGTGCTTGGTGGATTCAACCGTCTTTGACTGTGGGAGAACAAAGCTCTGCAGCCGGCTGATATGTGATGCATGTAAGTCAGGATAAATCCAGTGAACACACTCAAAAGTTGTGGAGTCGCATAGATCTAAAATCATATTATCATCCTGTTTTTGATGGATAATGGTGTGCAAGAAAATACATACACTGAAGGGCGAACGGCATTGTTTTTTGCCTTTTATGACAATGCATCATTTTAGCATGAGCTGGGGTTTGCAGACTCCAGTGTTTTAAGGGTCATTATGTCAGCTCATATGGGTTCACCAAAATCCTAAAGGCCTGTTTTGTGAAGTTTGACCCTCTGAACCAAAATATATCCTTTCATGCATAGTATGTGCCACTAATTGTTTATTTTTCACTGAATGGGGTGCAGTTTATCCTGAACGTTCAAAAACCACTGTGGATAATCTTTATAATCTTCCATGAATTTGATCTATGCCACAATTATTTGACTGAACTATATTTATTTGATTTAATGAACAATTTTTATTTGCATTAAAAGGATGAGGGATGAAATTTCGACATGTTGTTTCATGGGAGACATATCTGAATATCAAAAGTTGTTTCATGTATTATTATGCATTATGTATCATTACTTATGACTGAACTGACACTCAAGTTAAATCTTTTTTTGGACTGTTAACAGGTGGTCTTAGAGTACCTGTATTTATACCTCTGTTATACAAACAGTAAGGTAAGTGTATTATTTTTTTATCATTTACATTATATGAGGTTTGTGTATTTGTGCTTTAGAACATAATCAATGTAAGACAAGTAATGTTTTGTCTCTGTGACTGCGTTTCTTCCTCTTCTCATTCAATCTACTGGTCATTTGATCCCTGTTTCATTAAATGGAGTGGAGGAGTGAAGTTTGAACTATTACGTTAACAGAATGAAAGAATTAACCATATTCATATTACCTCATATTACTTGGTATGGTTGTATTATACATCATGTTACTTGAAAAATACAATGCCCATAATGCCCTTGGTCATGTTTATGTGTTCTGCACTATAAAACAGATTGTCTTGTATTACAGTTGAATGTGCACAAACAGATGGAGCCACTGCTTACATTTCAGTATTTTTATTACAACGTAGTTTCCATTTCTCAAACAACACATCATGTTACCTACAAAAATGCACAGAACTGTGCTAGTATAATATACTGTAGTATACCACAAACTGATACAGTGGCAATGAGACAAATTTACATGACCATACACAACATCATGTGCCAGTACCGTGTGTATGCATTTACAGTTAAGGGTGCTTCCAACAGCTCACCAGTGTGTAAGTCATAACTGAATTCCCTCTTTACGAGGCCTTATGAAACAGGTAAGGCTTAAAACACCAGTGCAGCATCATTCTGGCTAAGTCTCAGCATATTTAAAAGCTTATTTCTACTCTCAGTTTCCAAATAAATGAATGATATTTGTGCATTCTCAATGCTTTGTACACAGGTGAGTGTTGGAGGTCCTCAAGATACTCTGTAGTTGAAGGAAATGAAGGACAGAGATAAACTGTGGTTTCTAAAAGGTGGTGACAGGTGCCTAAAGGAGTTCAGACAGACTCTGTACAAACCCATCACCCATCGGAATCACTTAAGTATCTGACAACTCTGTCCATTGCGATTTTCCCACGTGCAAACACATGCTGTGTTGGTTGACTCACTTACAGTAACAGGACCTAAGATTTATTAGAGGTAGGGTCCGTTCCCAGTCACAATCAAAAGCTCTTACCTTCATCAACAAATAAAATAACAACACACAAAAGAAAAATAGAAAAATAAAAAATAGAGAATCTGACAGGAGAACAAGAACAAAAAGAAAAACCTTGAAAACAAACTAAGCCAGTGAGATGCTCTTGGTCCAGTCTGTGTTACATTCACAAGCCAAGCCCAAACAGTTTCTCTGCCGTAGCACCAGAGTTGTTCCCAGTTTTCAGACCTCGACAACACGGAGCCAGTACGTATCACAGTTTCCTTAATACTTCAACATCATGAGGAGCAGATGCATAGTTACAGATGCATGCGTGTAACAGTTCTTTTGTTTAACCCATTTTATGAAGTTAATTCAGGCAACATGGTCCCCTTTTAAGCTACAGTTGAAATGCCGTATCATGTCCACGTTCTGATGACGTTCATACTTAGTTCTGACCAACAACTGAATAGTACTGCAGTTCAGTACTACCACACATATTTCTGCAAAGACCTATGATTGTAATGCTCTTTCATGTGGCCTAAAACAAGCACATTTGCAAAGTCAGTGTTGCAGTAATTTAGGCAGCAATGAATCCCCTTTTTTAAAATCTGCCTAAAAAGTGTTAGTAATAAATTCTGCAGAAGATGCAAATGGAGTGAAATAATTTGCATGATACATTCATTCCTAAAACAGAACAGAATTTTTTTCTTGAATTGGCATTTTGTGGTACATCTGACTGACAGAAAATAAGATTGCTAGAAACTGGTTTTAATGGTTTTTCCAACAATGTCAAATTTCTTCATCTTAAAAAAATAAATGCATATATTAAAAATTAGAGGAAACATTCGATAAGTTTTGTTAATTTGTTTAGAATTAAAAATCTATGTGGACTGTGATTTGCAGCCTCAAAACTGGATTTCTGAAACCCTGTTTGTTCCTGCATATAACCACTATATATATAATTTTTTTTTTTTTAATTACGCTGCCGAACTATGACACTAACTCTGTGATGATGCTGGCTGCTTTATAGCACCCAAGATGTACCCATAGTATCCATGCTTTAAGGCCTACAGAGACCTATAACAGTTGGAGGTTACACTGAAAAAGACAAGGTCCAGTTTTTAGTTCACAGACTAAAGTGACGTTTTTTTTCCTTTTGCATATCACTGCCTTTAAAATCTAAACATATAAGTGCTTTTTAAGCTGAATGTATTTGGCTTTATTTTAAAAGATCTACTGTGGATACAGCATCTGGTTGAAAATAAATAAAATATATACTTAAGTTAAAAGAATAGCTTGCACTAAGCATCAGATTGTCACTATGTTACAACCAGAATATATGTATCTGAATATTGTGTTGAGTCCACAGCTTTGTCTACATATTCAACTACTGAGGTACAGAGACCAAGTCTCAAGAAGTGGGATAAAAACTGTTAAAAAGGTGTGATCTCTCGCACTTTGACCTGGCTTATGTGACCCAACTAGCAGCACAACTACTACTACATACTGTAGCTCTAAATGAGAAAAAAAGGGGTTCCTGTGGTTCAGCTTGAACAAAATAATGTGGCTAATGTGGGGATGTTTGTTGATAAATGTTTAAATCATTAACAACATGTTATTTGTCAAAACAGTAAATTGTCTTTTCAAATGTATTTCAAGATATTCAACAAATGCTCATGACATACCTGGTTGATCTTTTTTAGAATAACTACTTATGAGGCAGTAAAGCTCTGTCTGACACAGGATGTAAAACAATTAAATAAAAAATAAAGGTCAAAGGTCACCAACCACACAGGCTGGGGCCATATCATTTCAGAGGCCAGTATGTGTGTATGCTGGTAGAACAATATGTGGATCTGCAGTAATACAAAGACCCACATATAGCACTACTGCCCCCTGTATGGGAATGCTAGGAACAGCAACAGCAGTCCTGCACCCACCAAACACACAACAAAAACAACAGCAACAACACACCAGCAGCACACACATCCTCTAAACCATTACAATGGCAACAAAGAGTTCTGCTTCAACTAATGTTGTGTGTCTGCGTGTTTGTGAGGATGGACAAGCACTCCGCTGTCACACCCACAATATGTGTGTCTGTGTGCATCATGAGGGTCCACAGCTGGTCATGAGTGTCCCCCTGCTGGCAGTGTTTGTTCAGGAGCCAGAGTCCGGCTGAGGCTGCGTCTCCTGTGATTGGCTCTGGGTGTTTTGGCCCTCTTGGCTCAGCTCTTCGCCCAGCTCGCCCATGTCCATGTCTGGCAAATCCTCCTCGATGGGCGCTGCTGCTGCATCCTCACAGTACATGCACTCCTAGACACATACACATATGCATTAGTTTAAATATTTCTAACAAGCCAAGCAGTGACTGCAACTCAACAAAACTAACATGATGAAAACTGAAAAAAATATTCATTTGCATAGAATAAACCTTAATACATGCTGCATCCCAGAGAATTTGGTGGTTACACAAAGCATTCAGACCTCCAACTTTCACTTTTACATGACAGTTCCACTCCTATGACAATGACAGTGTGTACGGTTCTCACCTTCACATTAATAGCAGCAGGTAGACCTCCCCTCCTCATCCACGGGTGTTCCTCCACTAGCTCCCGTCTCTGGTCTGATGTGAAGTGTGGCTGGCTCTTCTGCATATGTCTCAGTCTCTCCTTGTCTTCCCGCAGAACTTTCTGAATGTCCCTGAAAAGCGGAAGCCAGACAATTGAAAGATTACCATCAAACACTGAGCCTGTAAAGGTATTACAGAGAGTCCTGTTAAATGTAACTAAATTCCTTTTCTGACTTACCGAGATGGCATCTGATATGTCATCATGACCTTGTCATTAGTATTAGCCATCAGCAGCCAAAGGGGCTCCTGGCGGACATATTTGATGAAATGCTCTTCATCCCCTTTGGTGGAGGCTTTGGTCTGTGACTGGCTGCCATCAGAGACTCCTTCACCCCTCATCTTGGCTTTGGCCTTGGCTTTGAGGTCGTGTTCCAGTGAATCTATGCTGCCAAAGTATTTGCTGGTGTTGCTGCTCCCTGTGTGTTATTTTAGGGAAACAGAGGTAAAGGTGTTAAAAAGGCACTAAACAAAAAAAAAACCCAAAGAGGAGAGTGACCTGATGGTTTACTTTACAAAGGAATCCACATGGTTTGTGATAATCTACTAATATTCATTTTAAAGCAAGTGTTGCATCACAGGTGGGTGTATGATGTATTCCTCCTGCCACTACACAAATGAAATCATTTTCAAGATCTTCCTCTACTGACCTGTTCTGCTGCCTGATGCTCCACTAGCGGATGTACCGCAGCCATTACACCCTGACCCCGAGCCTGAGCCAGATCTAGAGCCAGACCCTGAGCCCATGGAGCCAGAAGTGGCTGATCCGGTCCCAGAGTGGGAGTCCTCCTGCTCCTGTAGTAGGATATCCAGCAGATCACAGGAAGAGGAGTTTCCATCACTGTGAACCCCATCTCCTGGAGACTCCACCTGAAACAGAAGGCAACAAACCATCAGAAATAAACACAGACACTTCACTGACACACTGAAACATGCTTTATGTGTTGCTGTGTATGTGGCTTCTTGCGTTTTAAAATATTTTCATTGCACCTGTTCACATGACATTCTGACCAGACATTAGTATTAACTCCAGAAATTCCCAAAGATCCAGAAATCATAGGATTTCAATCTATAACTCATACTTGGAATGACACAGAAAAAAAAAAAGCGTCTTTATTACTTTTATTAGATTTTCAAGTTACTACAAATGTCTGGTCTGGTGTCAAGCAATTTACACTGAAAATGTGTGTGTGTGGGGGGGGGGTTGTTTGTTTGTCTGTCTGTCTGTTAGCAAGATAACTCAAAAAGTTAAGGATGGATTTGGATGACATTTTCGGGCAATGTTGATTCTGGCACAAGGAACAAATGATTACATTTTGGTGATGATTGGGGGGACTGATCTGCCTTGGCGGAGGTCTGTGCCCTCCAAGTGCTTTTCTAGTTAAAAAATGGTAACATGTTGAATACTTATTTTTCTTGCTATATGAGACCTCTTTAATTGCCTTGTAAAGCAATTAGGGCGATTCAAGCATTTTAAAGACATAATAGTACGTCTCCATCACTCTGTTCTCTGTGTCTCTCACCTGTTGGTGACTTTCAGGTTTGGCTGTAGCTCCATTCTTCTGCTCTCCTGCTGGTCCTGATGTTCCCAACATATTGTTACCCTGGGCTCCACTAAGGGCCGCTGTGCTGTCCTGACGTTCCACAGAGCGTTGTCCCTCCTCCATGCTTAGCAGATTGAGCTGCAATGGCGAGCTGCACCGCGACTCAAACAGCGGTGGTGACGTGGTGGGCTCCCGTGCCCCGGAGGCTGGGGTGGAGGAGCGCGATGCCGCCCCCTCTCGGGGCTCAACAGGTGGAGCCTTGGTGGTCTCAGGGCCAAGACTGTAGGGGAAAGGCTGAGCTGGGTAGGCAGCTTGAGTCACAAACTGTGTGTGTTGGACTGGGAAAGAAGGCTGGGCTGCAAAGGGCTGCTGGGTAGTGTAGGCAGTCTGAGGGGCCTGGAAAGGCTGCTGGGTGGTATACGGGGCCTGAGCAGCTTGGAATGGCTGCTGGGGGGTAAAGGCCGTCTGCACAGGGAACGGCTGTTGGCTGTTGTAGGGTGGCTGTGTTTGCATGGAGTAGGCTGGCTGTGGTGGCTGAAAGGGCTGCTGGGTAGTGTATGCAGGTTGCGTCTGAGTTTGTTCAGGGAAAAATGGTGGTCTAGGAGCAGCACCCAGCTGTCCTATCTGGCCTATTTGGGGGAAGAGGTAATTTGGCAGCACTAAAGCCACCACAGGTGTTACAATGGGTGCAGGGAATGGAGTGGCAGTAGGTGGGGCTTGGGTACTCTGTCCCTCTCCAAAACCAGTGGACAGGGAGGGGTCAGGGCGGGAGGCCTGAGCTGGTGCAGTGGGTGCTGGGGGGTAGAGTGGGTACGCAGGCACCATGGTTGGGTAAGAGACATTAAAAGCAGACTGCGATGCTTCTGATGGGGACCACGAAGTTTGGTTGAGGCCCTGGAGTGGGGGGCGAGGTTTTCGGTTTGACACAGCACTGTCTGATGAATCAGGATGCTTCATGCGTGGCTTTTTGGACTTCCTGTTGCGGTTACCCTTCTTGGCAGCCGTCTCTGGCCTGGTGGTGCCTTGTTTGACAGCTCCACGTAACCCAGACGATTCTGAAAAATGACACAAAGTCAGTGGGGTGTGTTTGAGAACTGAAAATCAGGACAAACTTAAGATTTGAAAAAAAGATAAAGCTTAAGCAAAGAAATGAGGTTCCTTCATCAGGAAACCTTCAGTCAGGAAGTATAAAAAAAGAGATTATGATTCTTTTTAATACAATCTCTTCTCTGTGTTTATCTTGGTTTGCTAGACTTGTTTCTGCAGATCACCACATACAAAGGTATTATGATTAATAGACCATTCCATATCACTTCACACTCAGTTCTTGTCATGAACATTTTGGAAGAAAACTTCATGTACATGGGACTTTACTAAACAATGTTTTTTTTTCTTTTTTTCTTTTTTTTTTTTAAGTTTGTAGTTCATTCATTTACAAAACTTTAATATTTCTTTTCAACAGTTCCTTGTTGTGCATAATAAACTTTACCAATGACTTATTTTTCATTGAAATTTATAAAGAAATGTTGTGATCTTCCTCTATATGTTGCTGTGTTTATATGCATATATTCCAGACATATTAATCTTCGAGTCAATGCACAGATATTATTTGAAATTTTGCAAGGTAAAATGAGTTTAGCGGATAAAAGCATTTTTTATTGAGAAAATCCATGATGTGACCTGAAATGATCTTAAATTTTAACTGCTATGTGGTGCTATTAAGCCTTCTTTACCTTCAACATGAGCTGGACCTCTGTGCTTGTGTAGATATGTGGAACAGTCCTTCTGGAAAGACCTAGCATTGCGGAGCTCTCGGCAGCGGTTGAGGAAGGCCTGCTCTTCTTTCTGGGTGTGTGCTGCCAACACCTGCTTGGTCAGTCCAAGCCTCTTGTAGGCCTCCTTCTCCTGGCTGGGCGGAGACACCACACTAACAGGCAGAATGGGGGGTGCCGGACTTTCTGCCACATCCTCGATAATCTCTGTTGATCAAACATCAAGACAAAACATCAGTCAAGGCTGGTGCTGCTCCAGTCTGTCAGTAAGTTACTCTAATAACTATTACTGGATAAATAATAGACTGAATTCCTAATGTTAAAAAACAGACTCAGAAACTCACCAGACTCTGGCTGAGGTTTCTTGTCTCCCACATGGACGATGGTGCTGCTGTAGCTGCACTGTGAGGTGATAGACACTACACTCTCTGCTTTGCTAGGCAAGGTGAGAGGCGCCAGGGGGCCTCCTACCACTGCAGCCCCCGATGGAGGCTTTTTAGGTGCTTTCATGTTTGATAAACCCGGCTGGGTGTCAAGCATCAAAGGATCTGTATGGGCAGAGGAACCATCTATCAGCAACTAACATTACATGGTCACTTTTTAATCATTACAACCAAAATGGTGTTAGCGGAGCGTGTTAGCAGAGTTTCAGAAATAATCTCAGAACATTCTAATATGAAACACTTTTGACATGGACAGGAAGAAGATAATGCAGAGTTCAACTGCACAACAGCTGCTGACAGAGACAAGGACACAATCTCCAGTAATTCAGTATCCATGATAAATTAAAAGCTAGGAGTCAAGTCTTGGGTTTTCTTTCAGGAAGGTTCATGTGTCAAGAGCGTGACAAATCACCCAAGAATACATAACTACTGATCAGAGGCCATCAGTTAGCAAATGTGTGTGACGTAATTGTTTTGCAAATGTTAAAACACTGAAGTAGTGTGGACACACTATTGCACAGCCAATGTTGAACATTTTAAAACAAAAACACATTAGTGTGGACATGCAGCCTGAAAAACTACCTCCCAAGCTTTTTTGTCCAATCTAGTCCCAAGTGTAATTACATAAGCATAGATAACCCTTAACAGGGGTTTTCAGGTGTTTCAGCTGGCTCTCATTGTTCTACTTATTATATATTTACTACAGACATCACTTTTTAATCTTGGTAGTTCATTTTGCTTCTTACCAAATGCAAGTGGTTTTCTGTCACATTTTTATGAAACTTCCTAGGGCTGATGTACCCATGCTTGAAAATCATTGGCTTAGAGTTGAGATAAAATGCAATAAAGCGGATCTTATGCAATATAAGATGCTGCGAGTCTGTACAGATGCATGATGTGCACATACCTGTGTTTGTATCCTGAGACTCCTGCATACCCTCCTCTGAAACCTTCTTGCCATCATCGGAGTTGGATGACGTGGTGTTGGAGGAGAATTGGTACTTCCGCTTCACAGTGATGGGAATATTACAACTCTCCAGATACCTGAGAGGCAGAAAAACCCCATTATAGTGACTGCATACTTTCTTTGTTTACAAACACAAGTCTTCTCTTTTCATTTTTTCCCACCAGTATCATTCATTTACCTGATGACGCTGTCAAGGCAGCTGATCTGCTGATAGGAACAGACAGTCTGGTCTTTGTAGGCGAGGTCATCCATACTGGCTGCAGTACTGTCTCTAGCCAGCAGAGGGGGTGACAAATCCTTCAAACGCACTGCTGGACTCCGGGAGGTTGCTGTGTCATTTTGAAATAACACAAAGGGGGAAAAAAGGACACATTTTTAATTAGAAGTGATGACTACTTTCAGATTATCAATTTTCACTGTCTTTTTATTATGGATCTTGCTGCATTTGTAGGTGCTGGTTGTACAATTTTTGATATTTGCACTACATTATTAAACTGTCTGTTGTGTTAAACTTGACTCACAGTCAGTGGTCTTCTTTTGCTCAGGCTTAGATGAAGACGGTGAGGGGGAGGAGGAGGGGGAGCGTAGGCCAACTTGGGAGTCCTGGTTCTTCAGCATGTGGACCCCTTTACAAATTTCCTGGAACGTCCTCGGGGGCTTGGCCTTGCCTGTCTCCTCAGTTGCATTTCCTGCTGCAGTATTCCCATTGCTCTCACTAGATGAACTGATGCCCACTAGTTGCTCGTGAGAGCCGTTGCTGCCATGGCTACCATAACCGCTGGAGCCCATGTTGTGGACCGGCTGAAAAGACAAACGCTCTTAGAGAAACTGAAAATACTTGAATATGTATGAATGTCATGAATGGATTTGTATATATGCACATACCTGGAGTAGCAGCCTATGGATCTGTTCACTGATTTCCTGGATGTCCGAGTCCATGATCTTACCACCGTGGAAAGCCGGTGCTGCAAAAACATCTTCATTCACAGGCCCCCTGAAATAAATACATCCACAGTTAACAACTCACTCCAACAACAGATAATATCACTATTTCAAGGCTAATCACAAAAACTTCCATTATGTGATGAAGATCTTTAGCTCCAGCGGATCAGGTTTTATAATTACTAGCTGTGTCTAACAGGAACTACAAATACACATTTGTGTTTGTCTATACTCACATTCGGACTTTGTGTCTGCCGATGACAAAAGACACCTTGCGGCTCCAGGGGTTGACAAAGCTGGACCAGCTAGTGTCAATGGTGATGTATTCGCCATTTCTTGCGCAGAAACGGATGGAGGAGTGGTCAAATGGCTGACCAGCATACTGCAGAACTGTTGGCATCAGGAAAAAAACAGTTTTTGATGTTCCTAACACCAACTGTTTCCTGGTAAATAGTACAGTATCTCATATTCATTTCTTAAATCTCTTTTGCTGTAATATTTTTTTACTCATGGCAACTGAGAAATGAACACAAGCAGTAACTATAATATACAGTAATGAATTTTCAACAATGAGCATAGTTGTAGTTAGTTGACAAAGTGAATGAAATGGGGTTCTTACTCTTGCGATGCACAGCCAACATCAGGGGTCGGTCACTTGGATGAAGATTGAGCAGCACAGGGGTCCCAATCAAGTCCTGAGGGAGGTACCCCAAGAGAGGAACAGCCCTAATAGAGGAACAGCAGAAAAGTGTTACACATAAGAAACATTCTAGAAAGAATCACACAAACTCACTATTTTGTTCTGTATAAATAACTTTAATGATTCAGTGCTGAACACTTACATTAACAACAAACTGAAACAGTACTTTTTTATGATCACTCACCTCTCATCCACATCCTGAAACACACAGTTAGGGGTGTGTGTGGTGGTAAAGATACGTTTGTCAGGAGGAATCCTGGGTGCTGTAGATAGAAGGACAAAACAGATATTGATATGAACAGATACCGATATAAATTGATACCAACTAATATCATTAGTTTTTCAATTAGTTTTTAACACCAGGCAGACACAGGAAAGATAAAATCTTAGTATTATTGTAACAAAATCCACCAAGCTGAAGATCAGCCAGTAAACAGAATCTAAAATATACTTAGGGTAAAAAGGCTTTCTAACACATTTCATATTAAAGAAATTCTCCTGCATCTTAACACTTTCATAAAGCTAGATGACTCATGAGAGATGAAAAATAAGAATCATTATAATCACTGCTGGGGAGGCTGGGATCATCTCTGATGTGGTGAAAAACACAGGCTCCAACAGCTGTTCTTTGCTTTTGAACCATTTCTGAGGTAATGTTTTTCACTGAGTGTATTTAGCCAATGAACAATCAACTCTTTGTTTTAGAAGTTGCCAGAATAAGAACTCAGTTACTGTGTATAACACAGGTCATGCTAACACTTTAATCAGATTGAAGAGGCTAATTTTGGATGAAATCTCTTTCATGGGGTCAGACAGTCTTTCATTACTTTTACATTTTTTCACAAACCCTACATTTTACATCGGTCATCTCCTTGACTGAATGTAAAAGGTGGCTTCCTAGTAGGAAGTAGCATCCTCTCCTCATCTTTTATCAAGTAGTAAATCTTTCACATGGTTTGCTAACTGGCTGTATTAAGTAGCTTTACTGAGCTTGACATAAAGGGATTGAGGAGGATGAAAATTCTTCTAAACAATAAATAAACCAGATGAAAATAAAGAAAACAGTTTTAGGTAGACACTGTTATAGATTTCACACTGTAAATGTTGTGTTCTGAGAATCAGCCAAGATAAGAGCTATTAAAAGCCTCTAAACACAAAGAAAAGGCATTTCTGTGCTTCCACTATTGTCTCCTTTAGCCTGGAATACACTGGACCACCCTTAACCAAAGGAGAGGGGATAATGCCATCCCACAATGCACTGTGGCATCTTGTGCAACTTTTAGCAACTATCAGCCAACCAGATTTTAAATAAACTAATACTATAACAAATCAGACCCGCATTTTCCATCTTATGCTACAACTTGTAAATATGCTGAAATGTTATGAACTTTAAACAAAACCTATGCTTTGAGTGGTGTCATACTGCCAGCTTAGGAATATCATAAATGTTTTCAGTACTTCAGTCACAAAATGTGATTGATTTTGCATCAAATGAATTAGATTTTCATTAGGGAGAAAAAATTTGGCAAATTAGGCTGGAGTAAGTATGTTTGTGGGTTAAATATTATTATACATGTATCCAGATGATGTAAATTTAAGAATGATTGCATTCACAGCAGCAGCTTTGTTGACCTAATTTACAATTTGTAGCTTTATGCTGTACTTTCACACATTTGTACTAACTGGGATTCAAACTGACTAATATCTTTGGTCTTTGAGGAGGGAGTGTAAGTGACTGATAGTAAATATCCCTTTCTTTATTTCTATTCCAGCCTTGGTTATGGTGGTATGCTTCTCACTGAGTTCCCCACATTTGTAATCTCCATTAAACAACATTAACACATTAGCTGTAGTTTCATGTCAGTGTTTTTGTTGAGATCAAGGAAATGTGGCTAAAACAACAGAATAGAGGTCATTTTTTGGACTATTCTACTGCAGCTAAGTGTGTTTGTGGTTACAAATCTTACCTTCATAACCAGAGTGCACCCTCTCAGCCAGTAGGAGGCAGCAGAACTGTTCCTCAGCCAGCTCCGCATCCTGGACCTTCATTAGGTATGGAGTCATTCGGAAAGGATAGTACTGGAGATCCCCTTCGCGCTCCTTACCACCACTACAAAACACACACAGTCTTGATGATTTCTTCAATTACTTGACTCAATTAAAGATATTTTGGTTTAACTGTTGATTGTATATACATCAATTGTCTATACATATCTGTACCAATATTTCCAATACCTAATCTGGCCACTAGATGGTGATAAAGATTAAAAGCTTACAATTGCTGACGTCCTCCTTTCTCCTAGAGGTTCTTTTCCTCTTATATCACTAATCCTTTGTTGACTCAGAGCTTGTTTGAGCATGAATGTGTGAATCAGATGAGACTGGATGCTGTTACTCACCTGATGCGGCAAAAGAAGGACTTCTCCTGCATGCACTCCGTAGGTGACGACTCTGAATAAGAAAAAAAAGAGGAGAGGAGAAAAGAGGACAGGATGAATGTATCATCTAATGGATCCCACTGACTCTCTAAAATGTCCAGGAGCTCAAAAACAAGAGACAAGAGCAAGAGAAGCTTGTTCTAAAAACAGAACCAAATGCTGCAAAAAGTTTATCGAGTCAATAGTAATTACAGGTACACGGAAAAGGTCCGAATTAGTGCTGGGTGATATACCAGATAAACTGCATACTGGATATTTATACCATATTGTTTGCCACTATAAGCATTATTGTGTGTATTTATTGAGATGGGACCCCTATTAACCTGTTCGTACCCTTCTGACCAGTTTCTGATTAATTTGTGCCAGTTTTCTTTTAAAAGTATGCAGTGTTAAAGTTGTTGTCACATCTAGTTATTGTCCAGTTCTGCCTTAACCATACTGCATTTAGACTTACTAAGAAACTTTGACATCACTGAACTGAATTAGAGCTGAGAGCTGCAACCTGCTACAAAAACACATTCTCTAAAGATCTGTTTTAGTGGATTTTAAACATGGGTGTGAAAAACATAACTCTTTCTAAACAAGTGCGGATGGATTTAATACATCAGTATCTCAAAGCTTCTGACAGTTCCAATATGTGATTATGTCTTCATAGATAGAGTGGGTGTGCAGCCATCAATGTGCAAATGGGCATATTAATGAAATATGTGTTATGTGTGTGTGAGCATGTGAGTGCGTGGGCGCCTCATGTGAAGGAAATAGATGCAGGTGGTTTGGGTCATGCTTCATGTGCATTTCCCACGTGCCCTTTGTTGGTGCCTGCAATCCCAGTCCATGTCCAGAACCTCCAGAGACCCATACTGACGCAGGTAATTTAATACAACATTTCTATTGATGAGATTATAGTAAAAATCTGTATTGGATGTATTCAATTAGGTGAGACACTCAAAGGCCAAGTTCAAATCCAGCTCTGATGCAAGACACAAGTTCTGATTAATCTGGACATATCTGCAGGTTTCTGGGACACTCTGATGTCCTGTGTGTAAGTGAACGCTGGTTTACCAACAGCATCATATATAGTGTTTTCAAGGCATCCAAGAATTTCAAGATACATTACAAGTGCATACATTATGTGTTGTGTTATCTGGACACAATAGAATGACATGGATAATCCAGTGTAAATCTATGTACATATCTGAAAAGCCTAGAGATTCATGTTGTGCAGAAAAACAAATACAAGGTTGTATTGACTGGTTCACAGTGTCTGTTCATATTATAAGGAAAGAAAAAAATTCCATTTCAAAAGCTGGCGGTTGTTTTTGAGCAGCACATTGAATTACACACTACACAGACATATTACAAATCCAGTCTGTTAAATATACGAAAGCATGGGCAACATGTTAAGATATAATATGAGCTTGTTGCATTTGCATATAGAAAGGGGGAGCAAGATGTGCTAATAAAGGATCAAACAAAATGTGAGGATGCATTCTAAAGCAGATGTGAAGAGACTCAGAGCTGTCTGCTGGTGATCGGATCTTATAAGATGCACATTAATCCCAAGTCTGAATAAAGCTAAAAACATGAGTAAAGAGTGTCTTCAGAATGGTACCTGCTCCTGTGCACATGCTCCATGAGGGAAGGCGGTAAGGCGTAGTGAAGCTATAGAACACACTGACGTCCTGAGGGGTCAGGAACTCCACAAACTTTGCATTGTTGAACACCTCTCGCTTGCAGTTCAGGATGGATGCTGCCTGATCAGAGATATACACAATCTTTCCAGTGATGAGAGAGACAGCTACAGCAAAAATATCCTGCAAATAAAGACAGAACAATGCATCTAGTTAGGAACCTTTACATTTTAAAGATGTCAGAAAAATAAGCATGTTACAATGTATTTAAATGACATTTTCAATTTGAACAATAAAAAAAACCCCTAAAGTTAATAAAATTAGGTGTTGTGAGTGAAAAAATAAGCAGCATTCTGGACAGGTGTCCACTAAAAACACTAAACATACATTATTATGGCTTTCCCAACTCAAAAACAACTACAATGAATTCACTGTAGAAACTAGTATTTAGATATTCTGAAAACAAGCAGACTATTATACTACTGCAAAAGCCAGTAATGAACCTTAAAGAATGGAAGGCACCATAAAACCACAAAGAAGAAGATCTTCTGTTATTGCTTTATTGGACTTGTATAGTCATGCAAGTTTAAGACACTCATCTACTCCAGGGTCAACCTAATGCCTATTAGTCTAGAACAGAAGCTTTCAATTATGCAAACTATCTGTCAGCAAATAAAGACGAAGCAAATTTGACTTCACTGTGCCAGAGTTTTATTTGTCCATCCTCACACTCTAACATAAAAAATATTTTATATGACTTATTCAGTAGGCATAGAAACCACAATAACCAGAGTAACCACTGATGATACTGTGCTCATAGTGTTACAGGAGGGTCATACAAAGCTATTCTAATAGGTTGCCTGTTGCAGTAGCTCTTGATGTCTGTTTGTTTAGGGTTTTTTTGCCGATATTACGGTATATTTTTATTTATATTACTGCAAATACAGCTAATGTTTTGCACTTCGTCTCCTCTTTGTTCTGTGTATGCTGCAACCAGTAATTTCCCATCCTAGGATTAATAAAGTATTTCTGACTGAAGCATTAATCCAGTCTGACACTGAGCCAGGATTTCTAGTACAAAACCAATTATGCACAAAAAAATAATGATACAGTTTAACTCAATAATTCTGCATTATAGAGTTCAAAGTCTTTTCACACATTTCAAACAATTATTTTTGCACATTTAATTTGTTAAGAAAAAAAACTTGCTAATATGACAATGACAGCAGTGCCTCAAAATGCTGTACAGTAAAACTTATCCAATGTTGAAGTTACATATAAAGGTACTTACATTGTTTTTGAGGGTATACTCAGAAGTGATGCTATTGATTTCTTCGATGGTGTAGGATGAAACATCAAAACCAGGAGGTTGACTGTCATTTATCATCAGCATTTGATAATATTCCTCATTAGCTGCAAAGCCAAGAAAACACAGATCAACATGCAGATCATTTCAAACAGGGCAGTGATGAAGACGCTTTTCAAAGCAGCTCGCCACATTGCAGAAATGTGACAGAATCCATTTGTCAATATGGTTTACATTCAGAACAAGAACATGATAAAAATCACATCTGACTTTATCAAAAGGCAGATTTATTTATAATATCACAACAAAAAAAATCTCTTAAGCCTCATAGCATAATTGCCTAAGTCATATTTTTGGCCAAATAGTAATATATGCATAACTTTACTCTCCTAACACTGCTGACTATTTTTCATTATTGGCTATGACCAGAAAAAATATGACACAGGCAATTATGCTATGAAGCTAACAAAACTTCTACTTGGTATGAGAAAATGCTGAAAAAATAAATCACCAGCTGAAGTGATCCTTACCTTTCACCTGTTTGACACATCGCAGGGCATACTTCAGTGTGCTAACCGTGCTGGACTTTCCCTTACTCCTCTTTTCCGATGGCAGATACATCTTCAGCTCCTTGAGGGTCTTGAAGAGCTCCTTCTGTGTCTTTGCCTTAGCTGACTGTTCACTACTGCAGGGTGAGCATGAGACAGATACACGTGTGTCAGAATGACAAGGTCTCACCAAAGGTGTCACAATCTGGGAAGCTTAGCTTTTCCACATGGAAAGCAAAACAGGACGGGTGACTGCGAAAGAGAGGATCGTTTACAGGCATTGGGATGGAACCTCTGTGGCTCCGACTTCAGAGCTTTAACTCAGTGCTGTTGCATCAGGGTGCCAATAAATCCATCCTGCCTTTCCCAAACTTAAGAGTCACTTCACCTAAAGGTTCATGGAGTATTTATTGTTTTATGGTAGATTAAAATAACAATAACAACATTGTACTCCCAAGTAAGAAAAAGTTGGGACAGCGACGAAAATGAAAACAGTGACATTAAAACTTCCTTTGACTTGTCCTTCACTATAGACAGTATGAACACAGCACATTTCATGATTTGTCTGGTCAATTTCCTTTTATTCATACTAATATTTCTTATATTAAGACCTTCTTAATGGAGTAATATGTGAATTTAACTGTTTCTCGTTCTGCTGGTCTATTCCGCTCTGATGCTGTGTGCAATACTCTCTCTTCTCGTGACAATGGACGTCAAAACATGATCATGCTCTCTGAGGTAATGCTGAGTGTGATTTACGTGATTGTCTCACTCCAAATCCTATGACGTCAAACTAAATTACAAGGAATGTTTTATGAAAAACTGGCTGCACCAAAGCGATTTAAAATGCAGTGGCAGAGGAGAAGCCTGAGCGTGTATTATGTGGGTACGTGTTCAATAATGAAAACTTAAAAATAACATCTGTGAACAAATCAAAAAGAATTCTCTCTGTGCATACGGGAGACTGGCATGAAATATTGTTTTGAGAACTGAAAAGTTAATCAGTCAAACAATATTTTTAAGCATTGTTTGAATGGTGGAAGGGTCAGTGATAAATGTTATGTTTGTACTAGTTTGTATCTTCAAATTAATTTTTTAATCAGTAATTTATACATGTATAGATACCTTACATATATACTCAGAATATACGAGTTGTGTTTGCTTCTGGAGGATTTTGTTGGGTTCTGTAAATTGGCTTGAGAGTCTGGTTTCGACCAGCTCTATATGTAAAGTGTCATGAGACAACGTTTGTTATGATTTGGCATTATATAAATCAAATTTGATTTGATTTAGATTTTATTGCAACTCATCACAGACTTTCATAGATTTGGGTCATGAGGAGACACCAAATCAGTACAAATTTTCAAAAAAGGAATGGAAACAAAGCGTCACTTTTCTGGAGAATGCAAGATGTGGCGGTGATATACTAACCTGCAGCCACTAGTTGAAGGGTTGTCCTGCTCGGAGCTCACTAGACTGAAGGCGTTGGAGCTGCTCGGTGGTGATGGGCTGTGAGAGTTGGAGCTATAGCCGAAAACAACAAGGAATGTTATTGAAGAGAGTGTACACAAAGACCATAGAAGAGAGTACTGTGAAAGAACAGTCAGAGCCACAAAACAAAAGGTGCGACAAAACATAATACGCAAGTCAAGGACCCAGAACACCATAAACATCTCCATCCATGTTACAAAGGAGACACTTCAAATATGTTCAAGCAAATAAGTGGGTCAAACATTTTTTTTTTTTTATATTTGTTATCTAAAAACAAGTGAGATGGCTCAGGACCAGGTGGTGTATTGCAGAGTGAAACCTACTGTTTTTCAACATTTAGATGATTCAGACTGAAAAACAAAAAAGAAACTCCGGTAATTTTGTCTATGAAAAGATTTAAAAAATTACAAGAAGCAAAAGAGGTTCTTTCAAGTTGTATTGAAGTCTTAACTGGGAGTTTGATAAATGTAATAAAACATGGCAAAATGAGGCCCAACAGGCACTAGAATGTCCTTAAAATTAAAATCCGCAAAGAAAACCTGCACACACAGTGAAAGGAAACGAGCAATAGCCAAAGGCAACAGAAAAACTCTGTCACTTTTCTAAAATTCACAAATTTCCCCCCTTTGTGATGGCCTTCCCTTAACATTCCACATTTCCCTCACTTTCATCTATTCCAAAGTCACTGCAGAGACGCAAGAAAAGCTTGCAGAAGGAAAGGGGATTTACAAAACCTGTACATCCTTAGCAATTTGACTTTCGAAGGCTTTATTACAATCCTGGTTTTGATAGGTAATATACTCATTCAAAATATAATCTTTTCTATGCTACACTAATATAGTAGCCAACTAGTCAAGGCTCCTGGAGCACAACAAACTGTAGCACTGTAACTATCTACTGGAGACAACACAATACCTGTAAATATTAGACTGATCAAATTTCTCCTACATGTTTTCAATGCCAGGAGAGACTGTTTAACAGGGACAACAGTACAAATAAAGTACTGACAAGTGCCAAGAAAATCTAGATGAAAGGGCTAACAGTGAATGTATGGGAGGACGTCCTGCTCATAAGTAGAGTCTACTTATCAATTCAACATGATTACCGACCCGTAATGTAGCTTGTAGATCTACCCATCAGGAAGTGGCAGAATTTGTTGATAGGAAAAATAAAGAAAAAGTTTACCAAGTGTTACACAGGATTAGTGTATGCCAAAACTGTGCAATATTAGTCATCAAATTTTAAAGTCATTTTCCAAAAAATTACATGCTCTAAATAGTGTTAATAATGCCTTCTTATTATAGCTGGACCCTGCGCAAGACACACATTTCAACACTGAACTGAACTGAATACAGGGAGCTGTAAAATACTCCAGCTTTAAAAACTCTAAATTACTATGAACTCCAGCTTTAAAAACTCTAAACTACGATGAAGTCCACACCAACTGATACTAGCTGCCAAAATCTAACCTCAACAAACCATATGGTAAATCAGCCAACCAGCTCAGTCCAGTCTAAAAACTCAGATTTGAAGGTTTTCGTATTCACTGGGACAAACATTAAATACAAGCAAAACAAGCAACATCAGTCTCACATGTATCAATAATGTTACTGTAAATATCACATATTATATAAGAAATGAGGTCACACAACCCAGGCCTTAAGTCTATTTCAGCAACATTAACAAGACAGTACATACTTCATCTTTCCGTGCTTTTATTCCAAAGGTGATTAAACCATTGAATTACAATATACCCCCTTAATATGACGTCTGTGTGTATTTACTCACAAAGAATAGCCAAGCACATGTCCACTAATCCTTTATATTCGACACCTCTCATCAACACTGAACCGAGGCTTATGGTTACAGTTGAGCATGTTTATAAAGTGGAAGGATGGATCTAATCCAAAAGATATCACTATGACTAGGGCTGTGTATTGGCAAGAATCTGGCGATACGATACCAATCACAATACTAGGATCACGATACAATATATCACGATATATCATGATACTGTTAAAAAGGCAATTTTTAAAATTGGTTTTGTTTCTTTTTTAAAAGATCATTTCCTGGAAGAATTGAATTACACCAGAAAGATGCACAAATACTAAACACATTTTTATTTGATCACAACAGGATCTAGTGCTATATCACAACATTTTCCTCTATTAAAACTTAAATTATATTTCACAGACATTACAGTTTAAGATCCTGTTCAAATGTTCATATTCTATTACTTTAGAATTAACATCATAACATTATTTTTGTGCAATCCCAACAAAGGAACTACCATTATATAATAAAAGAGTGTTAAGTAATAAATACCTATGAATATCAATACAGTACTTTTTAATATCAATACAGTATTGTGAAATGAAATATCGCGATATATTGCAGAACTGATATTTTCTAACACCCCTAACTGTGACATGTACAATCTTTTGGAGACAAATCAAGAGGCAGTTTCAATTTAACAATGTTGTCAGCTTCAAAGGACTGAAGCTGATGGCAGCCATCTTTAGTTGTGATCTTCTGTACAGATGGCAGGTTTCCTGAGTTCCTCAGGTATGTGTTAAGCAAACTGAACTCATTCTGCCTGCACATTCCTGGGGAAAATATAATCAACCAGTCATTTGTGAAGCCAGACACTTCCTCAGTTCTGTGCACCAAAGTTTTCCAAGGACGACTCAGACTTCAATTTATTTAAAGCAAAATTTATAGCAAATTGTAGACGCAACCTGTTCTTTTACTTCTCTCAAATACTTGCTACCTCCAGTTAGTGACAGTATGTAGTGAGGGTTACCTGATTAACAACAATCTAGACTTCAGTCATTATTATACTACATACAACATGAACATATTAAGTGCAAGTATAAATTGGAAAAGATGCCGAGTATGGCCCTGAATAACAGACAGAGAAAAGTGGTCCTGCGGTGCATTGTGACGTCTACGTGTAGTTGACCTTTGGACATTCTGTGTAGTGGTTCCTTAGAAATTGCACATTTAACCATAATGGGGGCTGACCACCTGATGGACAATGTAATCCTCCTCAAGACATCTATAAAAAGTAATCTAATATAACTATGCCATTAGTGACTGACCTTTTGTTGTCAGTCACATAATCATAAAAAAATAGTGTTTTCCTCAATCATTTTTGGACAGAAGCGCATAGGTGACTCAGTCCCAAAATGACTCATATAGGAGAAAACCACTGTCCTATTACTGTTAATGAAGCGTACTTCCATGACCTAGATGGTCTGCTTCCCCATTGAGGAAGGAAAAAAAAAACTTAATCTACCATGCTTCACTTCATCTGATGTACTCTCACCTCTTGTTGCTCCCTGATGACTCCAACATAGCCGAATCTTTGCCATTGCCATTTGAGCTGCCCACAGATTCATTGCCATGAGACTCATTGCCATGCGACTCGTTACCATGGGATTCTGTCCCACTCCCACTTGAGCCACTGCCACCCATCTCTACATCCTCATGCAAAGGTGGGCGTGTCCGCTTCCGGTCATCATGTGGGGACCCAGGAGAAGCTGGGTGCTCGTGGCTGCTGTCGCTCCCTTCGGAAGCCAATCCTAACTCCGGTTCCAATTCAACACCATCCTGCCCGCCACAACCCTCATTATAACTGCTGGCCATGTGGTGAAGTTGGCTAATGGAGCCACAAGGAGAGCTCTCCTCTTCCTCCACCTGGAAGCCAACCCTTTCCTGATTTCGTTCGTGCCGGTCTAGAGTCGAGTAGAGGTAGTGCTTTGGGTCACTGTCCTCAGACATTGGATGGGCCAAACGGCAGAAGATGAGAGGTTAGGCTACTGCATGGCTCTTGGTGTTTCAGGCAGGTGGATGTAATCTAAAGGAGGACAAAACAAACATGTGAGAAAACAATAAAGTGCACTTCTGCAAATAGCAAATCAATAGTGACAAGAGCCAAAAATGGCAGCAAATCCCTGTGGATCTGAAATAACGATCCATTACAAAGTGGTCATACTTTGATGTGACCAGTTAGCTCTGGTTTGGATATGGGCTGAGTTCTTTAAAAGGCCAAAGATGAAATGAAAAAAATGATAGCATACAGATAAAGCAACCTTGTTGTTCACATACACATTTACCCACACAGGCTGCAACTGACCCTTCAAAAGGTTCACACATTAGATTGGCTGGATTTGCCCTTTACAGGTGGACTTTAAGCCTCAGCACTTTGATCCAGTTCAGTTTTTTAGAAGAGCTTCACATGAAAGGTGAATCAACCAAGAATAAAGCAGCAAAAACAGGTCAAACACAAAGACCTTCAGCCTACAGCGACTACAAAGACTCATTTTGATTAATATCAGTTTAGTATTATTCAAGCTTTCCATTCAACTTGTCTTTCCTCAAAAAATGATGGCTAAGACAATAGTTAATGCTAGACAATAGTTAATGCCAAGAATCCAACATATACATAAAGATTATACACAGTATGCAGCCAGTTTTCCCTTTCAAACAAATAATTCTTATGTAACATAGTACAGTGCCACCAACGTCATGTGTATAATGAAGCACAGACCTCCTAGAGCCACACCTTTTATCATTACCTCATATCAATTAATTACACAACAACCTCCTGCAAAGTCTGAGGCACCCTGTAATATACTAGCGACATAGATACCTACATTGTGGCTACATTTCTGTCGCTTATAGTTAAGCACAATTAAATAACACAAAATAATTCAAACCATTCAGGAATATTAAAGAAAAATCCTAATGACAGAAACCTGATATAACAAACAGAAAAGCAGCAGTTCTGAATCCTCCTCCTCCTCCGCCACCACAGAATAGCAAGTGGTTTAAACTATTTATAACATATTAACTCATAACTGGCAACATGTACCGAAGCCGAATACAGGATTTTTCACTGCTTTCCTGTTGCCAAGATCAGGTTGCAGCTATTTATGTAAGTCTGCAAATTCAGCAACAGATCTATTCTTTGCTCTTTACATAAGCACATTTATATAACTTTTAGAAGTTTAGTAAAGGGGATATCACATTCAAACATTTACAAAAAAGAAAAACTTTCAGCAGACTTTGCAAACACCCACATGGTCCCTGCAAGCTTCTGAAATGACCTAGTCTCAGGTTTAGCCAGAGCAGTCAGCAGTAGCCTTGAACTCAGTGGGGACTTCCTATTGGCTACCGGTAAAAACCAATGGGAGCAGAGTAAGCAGTTGCAACAGGTTAGAATCATGTCAGGCAGCCCCGGGAGTTTTAGGGCTCACTGCAGGGTATAATTATGTCATTAGATGCACGCACTCACATTTGTAATTATCTTTCATAAACAAATTAATTTAAAAAAAAAAAAAAAAAAAGAGGCTAAAGAAGAAATGGCATGTGCAGGCTTATGAAACACAACCATGTGACCAAATCAGCAAAAAATGAAATGATTAGCAAGATGCAGTCAAAAAATATTCAGCATTATTAAAAAGGACTTTCTGTAAATAGTGTTAACTGTATAGAGTATAAATATACCATGTACAGCCAGAGGTCAAAAAGTAGGTTAATGCAATAAAATTAAATCTTTTCAAATATATAACAAATAAAAAGTTTTATATAGTTTTTCACCCACTTAAAAGCTCCTTTCCACTCTGTACTACTGCACTATTATTATGATTCCTATTCCTACAAACTATTACATCAGCCTGTATTGTTTTCCATAACAAGTAAACCATTAAATACCAAATCAGCTCAAACAAACCTGAAACATTAGCTTCATTCTGAATACTGTTAAACTCTGTAAAACTTTAAAAGGAGCACGTACATGTGGATGTGCACTGACCAGAAAGCCCTCCCTGCTCCTTCAACATTACTTTAACAACACGTTAAAAGTGCTATATATCAACATTTTTCTCCAAAGATCTTTGCAATACAGGGTCACAAAAGTAGAACTCTCAAAAAAAGACAAAAATGACAAAACAACCCCTCACCCTAGACATAACAAAACTACCCCTCAACCTATACTCTAATGTCCCTTCAGCCCTGAGCTGGAGCGCTGAAACACACCCAACACACTAGCACAGATCTCAGGCATTATACAACGCAGCTCCAGTCACATGGATTTGGCTATAGTGCAGCAAGCACAAAGCAAGAGTAGCCTTGTTTCATAAAACCACATGCTTTCACTTGGATTCAATTACTGCTCTCATGGAGGGCAAACAACAAAACAAAACGTGATGCAGACATTACACTGGAAAATAAAAATAGAAAATAATTAAACATATTTTAATAGTCCA